>NC_046290.1:48051432-48247356 GCF_004115265.2 Rhinolophus ferrumequinum | reverse complement strand
TTTCCTCCCACCGTGCCCACCTGTAATGAGCACCTCCACGTACCTCATTGTCTCATTTATTTCTGGCCACTGGCTTAGCAGCACCCGTACCGCAGAGGTGTGACCATGTTGGGCTGCGAGGTGCAAAGCAGTGTTCCCCTCCTGTAACACAGACACAGTTGCAGCAGGTCCCCTGCACTGAGGAACACGCCCCTCCACTGGTCAGGCTGCAATGGGGTTTCTGGGAGGTTTCACTTGGTTAAAGCTGCTGTCCAAAGTGGAAGCCACATTATCCACAGTTTTAACCGAAATTTATCGTTCTTTTTTTAAGTTTTAAATGAAATCACATAGCTGTTTGAACCAGCAGGAAAAACCCTCCACACTCTTTGTTCAACCTTTGCTGCTAATTTGTTAGCAAAAAATGGACATTACACCTGAAACTAATATATTATTGTACACCGACTGAAATTGAAAAATAAAAAAATTATTTAAAAAAAAGTGGGACGGGGCAGCCAGTTAGCTCAGTTGGTTAGAGCGCGGTACTCTTAACAACAAGGTTGCCAGTTCGATCCCCACATGGACCACTGTAAGCTGCGCCCTCCACAACTAGATTGAAACAACTACTTAACTTGAAGCTGATGGGTCCTGGAAAACTACAAATAAATAAATGTTTAAAAAAAAAAGAAGTGGATCCTTTTGTAGTTCATAAGTGTGATGATTGGGTGTTCACGCTTTTGTGTGAGATGTGCCTCCCACAAACCTTGTTACGACAACGGCACATTACCCGTCTGACGTGAAGAAAAAAATAAATAAATAAATAAATAAATAACAATAATAAAAAAAAATAAAAAAAAAGAAGTGGGACAATGAAAGTAATTCCATATAACCTTTGTGAAGGTAAACTGATGAAAGATTTCTGGGAGGTACTTTTAGCAATGTGTACCAAAAGATTTAAAAATGTGCAGAACTCTCTGATTCACAATTCTATACCTAGGATTTTCTCCTAAGAAAATAACCAAAGAGGTGTATAGACACATGGATGTCCACCCGGGGTCTCCCTGCCCCAGTAAGGTGGGGCTGAGTCTCCAACAGACCTCAGGAGAAGAAACGAGAAGACTGGTGTTGACAGTGGGGAGAAAATCCATGTAGTCCTATTGACTTCCAACTATTTATGGAGCAAAAACTGGCATTCTGGACGATCCACTGCAAAAATGGATTTATGTGGATATTCCATGATTCTCTCTGACTGTACTAACAACTGAACAACTATACTGCTGACCAAAATGCCATCACAAAAATACCAACTGTCACTTCCCTTTCTGTTGTTCTTCAAAGAAATAAAAGTCCAACTCACCTTGTCCTTTTCTGAAGTATGCAGATTAAGGAAGATAAGTCTTTCTATCATTTCAACGTGGCCCTCTCAGCTGCCAAAAGAAATGGTTTTCTTCCTTTCTGAAAATCAATCATAAACCGCCAGCTTTTATTACATACTTACTGAACAAGCAAGACAGCTGACAATGCAGGCAGCATTTTGAGGTGGACGAGGAAGCCCAGACGGTACTTCTGGTCATAGCATTCCGGGCCCTTCTTGGGGGAGGGTGGTAACAATCTCACTCCAAACCAGATCCAGTTCTGAGTTGTTGCCCCAAACTGTGAGAACTCCATATCGGCACAGAATCATTTTTATGGGGGCAGAGAAGCACTGTTCAGAAATGGTCCTCCCCCGTGCCTGGGTAGATGCCACCTCACAGCCAGACAACCAGATTCCCTTTCAAATGTAGCAATTTTACCAACTTTCTGTGTTTATTGAATAGTTCTTTTACTCAAGTATTTCCTGGGAAGTTATTATGTTCCAGACCTGTGTCAGGCATCTGCACATCACACACTAAGCCTTGCCTTACTGATTGTCATGCAGGGTGTCACACAGGGCCTCAGCTCCCGCTCCCCACATCAGGACACAGGACATGGTGAGGCCAAAAGGGAACACCCATGGAGCCATAGATAGGGGAGTCATACCACTACAGTCTCACTGGCGGCTTGGTTGGAGACACAGGGAGCAGGAGCCACAGAATCTGCTATCCACACTCTGCCACACTCCACACTTACTAGCCCCCATTTGCTGCTCGCATAGCCACATCAGTTATATTAGTGGCCAATGGCTCACTGGTTACAGCTGACAGCCAACTAGCCACAGCTGATAGCCATCCAATCACAGTTGATGGCCATTTACTACCTGAGCCAGCACCTTTCCACGTGAGGCCGAGAGCCTGGAAACTGCACTCCTGGTTCTGTCCCCACACTGATAAAAATGTGTGAAGCAGAAATTTTCCAGGGCTCAATATTTATGCGGCTCATTTAAGCATGACGTTTTATCCACTGCTCCTTTTCAGGACTTGCTTGTTTGCTCATAGGTTTATCTCCAATATTCATAAGAATCAACAGGGAAACTCTTAAGAACGATCTATATGGAATGGAATGGAGAAATTAGGCATTACCCAGAGAACATAGCTTACGAGGGATGTGTAAGCGTGATCTGTTGAGAACAAAAGTTCAAATGTAGAATTTTCTAATTATGGTAATTTCTCCCATTTTTCACATTGCAAATGGAGATTGCATTTGCAATAGCCAAAATGTCATCAAGAAAAGTGAAAGACTCATAGAAATTTAAATTTTTTAACTCGAGATATTTGAAAGGAGGAAAAGGAAGCTGGGGTGGCAAAATGAAGGCAGAAGTATTTTCTTCAACTCAAGAAAACACAAATTGTTTGGGCATGTTATTAACTAAAAGCTTCACAAGATGTTTGAAATGTGAACAAAATACAAGCCTCTTTACAAAAAGGCTCCTGAGTCAGATGTGTCATCTGCTTTCCTGCTAAGGCAGGGTAATCAAAAGATCATGGTCACTGTTAACTTGAGATAACAGCTCATGATTCCCCAATAACTAGAAGAAAAGGGAAAGAAAAATGCTGAAATAATAAACGGCAACAAAACCAAACCAAGTGTCTACAGGGATCAGCCCTACAGGGCTCAGTATTCATGCTCGCATAGAGGCTGGAGAAACAAAGTGGCACCAAAAAAGTTCACCTAATTCTTCATTCTTGAGCCAGGTATGTTGCCGATGAAGCCTACATCCCGTGGCCTACCCTTCAACATGTGAAGGCCTGACTAGTCATCATCCTCCTTAAATTACTAAGGAAGGGCAAAGGGAAGAAACAGATTGCTTGGGGCTGCTGCTTGCAAGTTAGACACCTAATGGAAGAGCAAAATCTGTCTTGAGCCTTGAACAGTTCTTTGGAAATGACAAGCCAGAAATTATTGTGTCTGGCTGAATACAATATCTGCAGATGATTACAACAGATAAAGGTCTATGTAAACAAATCACAAAAAGGGGGAAAACATTTAGTCACATATCCTTATTAGTCATTCACTCATTTATTCAGCAAATATTAAGCACCAATGTATAGGCCAGAGACTGTGCTAAGCAGAACGGCCAAGATGAAAAATATACTGCCCTGTGCTCACGAAGCTCAGAGTCCAACAGGGAAGATGGACATATAAGCAGGTACTTATAATGAAATGCAGTGACTGAGAGCTGGTGGGGGTACATAATTCAGCATGAGCGTGTTTGTGGTTGGGAAGGCAGGTGACAATAAATGGTGGAAGAAGTCCCTTAAAAGTTGCTAACGCACTGGACCAGGAGAAAAAAAGCACTGATGACCTGTGTCCTGGCCACCATCTTTTCCGTTGGAGAATAGCCCCTGTGCCCTATTTTTGTGGAGCTGTTAATTATAGGCTCCTGCCTCTTCCACCACCTGCCCCTTCGTCACAGTGTTTGGTTCAGGGATGGAGAATCCTGCGAGATCTTTTTGGTGTATTCTATTTTTACTCTAGAATTATCAGCTCAGCTGTCAGTAGCCCTCTTTGCCACTGGTAAGGAGATCCACCTAAGAATGAAGCCAGCACAGTGGAAAGCAGAGCTGAAAAATACAAAAAGAGACAAAGAGCTCTGATGACATCCTTTGAGCTCCTTAATTCACACATACCTAAAATTACTCATGTCTAGAGCTCTTAATTGAGTGAATCAATACATTCTTTTTTTTTCCCCTTAAAGTAGTTTGAGTTTGAGTTTCTGTCACCTTTCACTATCAGGGATTCACTAAAGCAGCTGCCCGATCTCACAGAAGTACGAGAATGACTTCAATGTTTAGGTTCAAACAACATTTCATTTCAGACTGACAAAGTATCACAGGCCACACTTGGCACCAATCTACTCAAACGATGTCAGAATGAACCACCGCTTGTCAGTGTCAGCTGTTCTCTTCCTACCATGGTCCACACAGCTGTTTAGAAACTGTTGTCTTTGGCTCTCCAGGTGACAGCTATTTGCAAGGTGACAAGATCCACTTGGGCAGGTGTGGGAGCCACCCTGGCTTAGAAGGCTGGTATTCCACAAGAACAATATCTCTTGTAACAACGTCTTGGGCACTGCTTCCAGGTCCCTACAAGGGACATAGTTAGTTTACAAGAGTCACACTGCACTTAGAGAAGCCCAAAGTATGCCTTTCCTTGCTACTTGTAGTTTTTGTGTAGTTCCTATGAGTCTAGATGCAATTTGCCAATTAGGGGTCTTTTTATCATAAGCAATGCTGCTTAGTGACAGTTAATGTTGTATCTTCTTTCCTCTTGTTTGCAGGGACACAGAGCCAGAAAGTTAACCATACTAAAGTTGCAAGACACCCTCAAACATGACTAAGTTTGCAAGACACCTCAAAACACCCTCAAACCCTCAAATTAAATTATTAATTTAGGAGTTAATAAATTACCTTTACTGCTTATCTAGATTAAGCTGATATTTTTCACAATCATAACAGAAGAATTCTAACGAATACATATTTAGCATTTGGAGACAACACTATTAGAAGTGCCAGAGGTCTGTTCAACTTTAAAAATTGCCTTATTCTTTTTCTTTTACCCTGCTACAAAGCCTTGGGTTTCTGGAGACATCGAACAAAGTGACAGAGGATCCACCCACAAAGAAGCTTAGTCTGATAAGAAATGGAGGTTGTCACAAATGAAACATCTTTCAGTCTCCAAGAAAACAGTTGTTACTTTCAAACTTTCGATGCCCTTTAAAAATCTTATCATCGCAACAACAACAAAAAGTGAAAGCCAAATTACACAAAATAGGGACTTTAAAGTAATCTATATCTTATAAACATATCAAAAGGTAGCATAAAGAAAGATGAATGACAATAAAATGAGATATAAATCTTTTCCCCCAGTCTCTAGTACATGTTATTAGGCAAAATAACAACAGGATTTCAAAAAATATGTTTGCTTTAAATATAGTGTCCTACCATGGCCTCTATCTAGTGCAGTCTTATGGACTGCCACTCACTTGGAAGGCAAGGAGACAGGGGAGATTTTCCAGCCAGCAGGGTGCTGCCTGGCGTCATAGGAGTCCCCCATACTTCGGCCCCAGACAAATCACAGGCCTTCCAAGCTCAGGATCCTGATTCCCTTTCCTAATGATTAAAAGGTAAGGAGGGCCAGCATTCCTGTTTCCTTCTTTCCTTTATCAATGTAGTGTATTTAACCTAGTATCTTCTAACTCAGTGCATTTAAATTAGTGTGCATGTGAATATTCTGAGGGATTACAATGGTGGCATTAGAAATTCTCATTTTAGTTACTGCCAGATCTTTCAATTTGACAAGTAACGAAATTCAGCAAAAATTTCATAGCCATTAAATGGGCACCCAAGTCCAACCTGACCATCCTTTCCCACAGGGAGCCCATAGATGGCCCTGGAGAGCCTCTGAGGGGATGAGGGTGGAACCCAGCACAAGGCCCCCAGTGCTTCGGGTGGGTGTCTACACTGCACGACATTTCCCCTTACCCTGGGATCAGGAACTCACAGCAGATCCCCAACAAAAGGGGGAAACTGGCAGGTCCCTGAATCACTAGAGATTTTGAGAGGAAAAAGAACATTGCCATGAGGTAAACAGTGCTGAAAGAGCCATGCATTAAAATATGAAGGCATGGAACTGGTATGGGTGGGGTAAGTTTCTTCCCACTGGAGCCAATGGGATTGATTAAATCCAAGGCTGTTTACATAATGCCTCAGGTCCATATAAGAAAACATGTCCTCTCAAACCACTTGTGCTTATTATTCCCAACCCTCCAAAAAAAGCTGTGCATTTTTATCTCTAGAGACTTCCTGTATAGATTCCTTTACACTACAAAAGTTCTCATACATCTGCAGCTGAAACCAACCTGACACTGAATCACCAAACTCTTGTAAATATTCAACAAATATGTGGATGGCCTCTGAGGCCATTGATTTCTGTGTTCCCCCCCACCTCCCCATTAGTCTGAGTATTTATTTTTGATTACTAGGTGGGAGTTTATATGTAGATTCAAAATCTCTAGAGGACTTTACGTGTAACTTCACCTGGCTGCTCTAATCTCTCTCCCCTGGAGAGGCCCCATGATTTCTAGAACTATGGGGTTGCGAGAAACCTCAAATATTTTCCAGTGTCCTCCATCTCTCCCATCCCCACCCAAGCTCTCCGGGGCCTCGTTAAATCCATTTTATAAATAAAGACCTCCTCCCAGTAAGGCTTTCCTTGTTAGCTTTTGGAATTCCCTCCTGGCTAAAGTGAAGATTTTACTAACTCTGGGCAGGTAAACAGACTCTCAATCACTTTCTGTTGATAAGAAATTAGGCAAGAAGGCCAGTTGTGAAGGTCTTTTCTATCAAATGTATTTCATGAGCTCCACAATACTCTTAAGCAAATAGTAACAGAAAACGTCTTCACCGCACAGTTTCCCCTTACACTGTAATGGGAATTAATAGACCCGGTGATGAATTAATAGCCCCTGAGCTCCTGATCCCAGGTACTGCTGGCTTTGACCAGCATCCTTGAACCCACTCACAGATCTCAGAAAAAGAGGGGAAAAAAAAAAAAGAATAAAAAAGGGGGGGGGGAGAAAAGAGGAGACTCTTTATCTTTTGAATTGATCAATCAGGGTTTTCTTACAGGACTGAAATGTACTCAGATATCCTTCTCTCCCTAGACGACCCTGTAGACTCATTATTTGCTCATTCCTCATAGGTCTCTGAACCCATCCTAATTTCAAGGTCTTTCAGCGGGACATGTGGCTTTGCACACTCTGCTGCCAGGGCTTCTCAGCCTATTCCCTCAACAGAAAGTGAGAGGAGGAGGAAGAGGCGGGGACCTGACAAACATAGAGCAGCTGAAGAGATGACGGACAAGAAGGCTGCTAGCCAGCAGAAGCTCCAGAAATGGGGAAGGGTCCCCAAAAACCTGCTTTGGTTTTTCAGCCCCTTCAGCCTGCCCGATCTTCCCATACACTGCGGTCTCCCCTGAAAGCAGCCAGAACCCGCTGAAAGGGAAGACAGTCATGTGTCTTGTGTATAACAGGCCCTCAACAAATATGTGCTGAGTTGAACTGAATGGAATTCATTCAGAGGCCGCATCCCTACTTAGCATCAATCAAACTGGAATGACTCAACTTCCTTACCCTGACACAAGATGCTATTTGACTATGATTATCACTTTGAGGAAATCAGATAGTACATTTTATCCTATAACAACTGTTATAATAACTACCACTTAGTAAGCACTTCCCATGTGCCAGGCTCTTTACTTTATAATCATTAACTCATTTAAGTATCCCAAGAGTAGCAGCTCCAATACTGCTACATAAGAATGGCTTAGGGGTGGTGTCTGATTGGAAAGGGGTGATGGAATGGCTTACCATGAAGCTCATTTGCATAGTCATTTTAATATAAAATTGATGTAATATCAACTGTCTATATCAAAGAATGGAAGTGTTACTGATAAAAAATTATATGGAGGTCAAGACCCACCCCCCAATCGTCCCTTGGTGCTACCATGACATATGTTTTATTATTCCCATTGTACAGATGGAGATACTGAGGCTTTCAGCAGTTGGAGAACTTACTTAAAGCCACATAGGAAATATATGCCCAAACCACAGCCCAAGTCTCTCTGCCTCCAAGTTGTAAATGCGTATGTATATAGTTGCTTAGGCACACTCAGAGGAAGTAATAGAAATTGATAGACTTTATTTGAAGACATATTTTTTTGTTATTGTTGTTTTTAAGATTGAGGCAAGGAAAAAATATGAAAGTTTTTTTTAAAAGAGGTAAAATGAACTTCTAGAGAGACTTTTATGGAAAATAATGTTCTAGAAGCACAGTGAAAAGGTGGTCCCATTCAAATAAAATGCCACCCTATTTTTTAAAAAGCCTCGTACAGAACTGTACACCTGAAATCTATGTAATTTTACTAACAATTCGCACCCCAATAAATGAAAGAAAGAAAGAAAGAAAGAAAGAAAGAAAGAAAGAAAGAAAGAAAGAAAGAAAGAAAGAAAGAAAGAAAGAAAGCCAGCCAGCCTGGAAGGAGACAGTGCAGAGAAAAGATAGTCCTCACACATGGGCGATGCCCACTGTCATCTGAGAAGGGAGATAATACACCGCAGTGACTGGAGTCAGCCAGATCAGAACTCAAATCCTGGCTCTGTCACTTGCTAGTTTTGGGACTTTGCATCAGATACTTAGCCTTTCTGAGCTTTAAAAATGAGCAAAACATTTCCTTCTTTGTAAGATTACTATGAGGATTAACAGGATAATTCATCCATTCAGCAATGATTTATTAAGCCCCCATATGTGCCAGGTCCTAGCCTCTCACTGAAGTAATGTATAAAGTAGCTTTCCTGAGTACCTAGCACATTAATGGATACTCAGTAAGTGGTAGCTGTCATTATAAATCTCCTTATGAAAATAAAAGTATAGACAAATATGGTAAAATTGCATTATATTCTATGGCTCTTTACTGCACAGCCTTGAGTCAAATATATTCCAAAAAGGCCAGGCATCATAGAGTAAAACGCAGTCACCTATTCTGAATACCAAACAGGGCAGATACTGTCCACGCCCCAGCCAGGATGAGGCAGTAGAGAGGGAAGAAGGAACCTGGTGGCTTCCTTACTACTTCCTGCCCCCCCACATGCAGGTTCCAGGACCAGCCCCCACACCCGCACTTCCCGTCTGCTCTATGATCTCTGCCAGGGCGATGGAGGAGCTGGCTACAGGGCTAGGTTTGTCTGCCAGGTTTGTCTGCGCGGGCTGCTTTGGGAATTCCAGTAGAAGCAGGAAGAAAGAGGAATTTGGTGGGGTGTATGTGAGACCTGTCCTACCACAGCACACACACCTCATCAGGCTGGTCCAGGTCCCGCAGGTGCAGATCTTGAATGAGGTACTCCACGATGCACACATTATTGCTCTGAGCTGCAAAATGGAGGGCATTCATTCCATCCTGAAGAGAGCAGGGCAGAGGAGATAATTATACAGTGATCTCAGGACCTCCCCCGCCTGCACTGTGAGGTGAGGGCTTATGCCCAGGTGTGACCCACATTCCTACCTGATTCTTGGCTCTTTGGTCTGCTCCAGCTCTAACCAGCATGAGCATGATCTCGAGGCTTCCAGACCAGGCTGCGAGGTGAATTACTGTCAAGCCATGCTTCCCCAAGAGAGAAGAAAAGAATCCATCACTTGGATGAGCCACACACATGATCTCAAGTCACTAAAGCCAAGTTAATACTCAACTGTTGAAAATCAGGGAATAGGGAGAGAATGTGATATACAGCAAAGATGATATTTCAATTCCATGGGGAAAATAAATATATTTAATAAATGGTATAGGCACAAGTAACTCTACCTGGAAGAAAATAAAATTAAATCCTAGATCATATCACACACACACAGAAAAACACATAAACAATAAATACATTAGAAGAAATTCTAGACTGTAATGTACAGTGTCTTAATCTAGAAGTTATAAAAGGAAAGACTGATGGTAAACCAAGTGAACAAACAATATGTTCTTTAAATGTTTCTTAATAAAGATTAAAAGGTTACTTTCTCTAATACTATATGAAGCACTCTTACAAATCAACAAGAAAAAGGCAATTAAACCAAATGAAAAATGGACCAAAAAAAGTGCTCTCTTAAGGTATTAGTGAAAATGAAACCACTAGATTTGAAGCAATCTATCAATATCGATTAAATTTAAATACAACCAGCAATCCTACTCCAAGGAATCGATCCCACAAAAGTAAGTTTTAGGAACTAATGTTATATAAATAAGGATATTAATTGTAACCCTTAAAACTGGGAGCAAGGTAAATGTCCATCGATACAGGAATGCAGAACAAATCAGAGAACAGTCATACCACATCATGCAGCAATTAAAAATCATGAATTAGAGTTATAAAATTGACTTGGAAAGATTTCCATGAGGTAGCTGTTAAATGTAGAAAATAAGATGCAGATAAAATATAATATAATCCCATTTTTAATAAAATAAGCAGTGACTAAAAACTCATATATATAAAACTATATATACGTATTTATATACTTGTACACACACACACACACACACACACACACACACACACACAGTCAGACCTCCATATCTGCAGGTTCCACATCCATGGATTCAACCAACCATAAATTGAAAATATTCAGAAAAAAAGTTACAGAGATGCTGATGTGTATTATATACATAGTTAGGCCTACATAGTCTGTTTAAGTCTATTTATATATTTACACTTCCAATATAAAGAAAATGTTTACCAATATCTGCACTTTTTCCCAAGAAACAATGATGTTAATTTAACAACTAGGTGAGGTTCTTCAAGAAATGTACCTTAAACACAGTTCTACCCCTTAATTTAGCCTTCTCTAGTAATACAAAATCCAGTTTCACATATGGTCAAAAAAGAGGCCAGAAATATTCGGGATAGAGGATACACCACGTTTTGATAAGAGCTCAAATTTTCCCTAAGAGGTTATTCCTAATTTCAAATCCGCCAACAATTAAAGATTTCAATACTAATCATAAAATCCAAACATCATGAATTCAGCTGCACACAATTTGAGTCTCTGAAATCATAAATTCTGAGTGGAGTCATCATTCCTCAGAAGCAAAGAATCACTGCTCACAGATGTCAATTCCCCCACAAGAACCGTCATAAAACTAAGTCTTCTGATCTCACACTGACATGTCTGAGAGTTTACACATATGAGCATGTGCCATGGATTACACGATTACACTCATGGTTGGTACACGATGCTCTGTAAAGTGTAAAATGGCCACTGCCACTGACAACCTGTCCTCATATCCAGTCTGGTCGCAGGTGAGAAGGTCAATAACTTCCCCTGGGGAACACTTGCACTGGAGTTTCCCAGCAATCAGAAGCTCTGAGAGCAGACACCTGTCATTATCCTCTGAGCGTCGGCTGCACTGCACCTGGGATCCTTTGTTCACATCTGGAGGAAGAGCCTCCATTTACGAGTACCTAGTCGGCCTCTTCCCAAGACTTGGGGATGCCACCCACGGGGGACCTGGAGTCCTCAGTGTCTGGGCCATGCATGTGGTGCTTAGCATGCAGCGCTCGATGGCAACCATCTGTTCCCATCCCAGTCCTTGCTCTCCCAATAGACTGAAGGTTCCCGAAAGCGGGAACTGTATCTCATGCCAGTGCTTCTCAACACAAACACCTGGAGATCTTGTTAAATCGCAGATTCTGACTCAAGAGGTCAGGGGTGGGCCCAAGATTCTGCATTTCTAACAAGGTCCCAAAAAATGCCAGTGCTTCTGGTCCTGGGACCACACTTTGAGTAGCAAGAACTTATATGTAGTTGAATCCCTAGTAGTTGGCATTGAAACTTACCCACAACAGGCACTGAATAAATACTGCTGGTGAAGAAGTGCAGTTGTTGGCTTTTTGCAAATAGGTGTTAGAATTTATAAGACAGATCTGCCAAGTCAAATTCAGGGCTCATCACACAGATAAAGAAGCTGCCAGGTGAGATCAAATGTGGCATTGCTTGAATTAAAAAATCATTTTATTAGTTATACATTAATGCCACTCTGAATAATTAAATTAGTTATAGAAATATTTAACTTAGTGAACCTTTCAAGGCAGAGTACAGAGATACACCAGAAATTACTATATTTTTCACCTGACAGCATTTCAGTCTCACAAGGTGAGTTACAGGAAGCTTCCAAATGGGAAAAGATTCAAAGAAAACAAATTGGTAAAACATTTTGGGAATAACTGACTTGTACGGTGACATAAACCAGTAGTATATTTAATATATTTAATATATTAGCAATATTAGCCAAAAAATATATTAGCAATATATTAGCAATGCCAATATATTAGCAATGGCAATCCTCACACATGCTATTTAAAAGATGCTATGAACTGGGCGCTAGATAATAATTATTCATTGTACAATTCTTTCCACTTTATAGTATGTTAAAGATTTGGGATTTCAGTCCTGGTTAAGATAGATTAAGTAACTTCCACCCTACTCTCTTTCTCAAATGAGACTAAAATCTCTGGACAGAATGCATGGAACAGCTATTTGAGAACTCTGAAAAATAAATGGGAGCAAGTAGACTGGGGAAGAAAACCAAAACTCAAAATATAAACAATCAGGGTTTCCTGATTTTTCTGTTTTTTGTTTTTCCTTCCATACCTTCTCACTTGGACCCATGGCAGTGCAAACCACAGAACTGCACTCTGGACACAGACAGAAAGAGCTCCAAGAGAAACCTTCTCTTTCTGGTCTCAGCAGTGGAAGGGGGACAGGAAAGGTAGGGGAAATCGGCTTCTTTTTTCACTCCTGGCCCTGCCACAGGCAAGCCTCTCTCCCAAAGCTGCAACCCCATGGCCGGAGGGGTAGCAGCAGTGACTGAGCAAGCATGTAAAACTCTGACAGTGGGAATTCTTCTCTCTGACCAGAAAAACGGTGGTCAGAAGAGGGGGTGGGGGTTGAGGTGGGGTTGTTTTTTCTCCTCTCTTAGCCCTGGAGACAGACCTAATTGTGGGAAGCATACAGCAGAGCTGGGAGACGACACCCTTGTCTCTCTAGTCAGAGGAGCAGGAAAAGTGGGAGTGGGGCCCTGGAGCTGGAGAATGTGGGGGAGATGATCTTAGAGAGGTGGGAGGTCAGGAAAGTGACCCTTTAAAGTTGTGCATGTACTCCTGGCCTCACCCCTAACCTGTACATTGACCTGACTCTAAATAGCACGACAAAGGCTTGGAGAGGCTGAACCAGGGAGTAGACCATTGCCCAGGTCTCAGACTGGCCCCTGGATGGTGCACATATGGGACAAGTCCAAACAGCACTGTAAAGGTTTTCATAACTGTAACGACATTGGTATCAAACAGTGTTGAAGAAATTGGTCATCCATATGCAAGGGGAAAAACAAAAGAGAACCTTGAACTATTCCTTACACCTTATACTTCAATTAACTCTAAATGGACAATAAATCTAAGTGTAAAACACAAGGCTATAAAAGTTTTGAAGAAAAATATAAGAAAATCTTCATGATCCTAAGTTATGCAAATCATTCTTAGATATAACACCAATATCTAGATTCATTTTTAAAATATAAGTAAACTGTACTTCATCAAAATTAAAAACTTTTGCTCTGTGAAAAATACTAAAAAGCTACAGGAGAAAATATTTGCAAATCACATCTGACAAAGGATTTGTATCTACAATGCATCAATGACTCTCAAACTCAACAAGAAAACAAACAACCCAAATTTTTAAAAAATGTTCAAAAGATCTGAATAGACACATCACCAAAAAAGATATGCAAGGGTAAAACTCAGGAAATTAATGACTTAGTTACACTTAGTTCAGTCACTTCCCAGCTTGCTATTTATCTGTCTTTGTTTTTCCCTTTCACGGCTTGATTCAATGACTCTGCTTGGTTACCTTTCTTAAGACTACACATACCTTGTTGATCTAATTAATCAGCAGAGCACTAACCTGGAAAGAACAATTTGCCCAGACACTGGGATCCATGGTTGCAACTCCCTTGCAGCTTTTGCTGATGACACATGATACATTTCAGCCATGGCTGCTGAGTTCAAGATAACATTATGTGAAGCACACCAGGCCCTGGGAGGCAATTTCTCAACTGTCAGCCGGAAAAATTACATGACCAACTCCCACTTTTCTTTGTTTTCTCCCCCCAACCTACCTGCCCGACTACAAAACCTCTTGATTATCCTCAGTTCAAGGAAGATGGTTTTTTTCCTAGACATCAGTCTGCCATCTTCTCTAGCTGCCGGTATCTAGAATAAAGTTCTCTTTTCTCCTCACCAACCCTTGTAACTCAAGTTTCTGGGCGCCAGGCAGCAAGCAGCACCAGACCTGAGTCCGGTAACAGATATACAAATAGTAAATAACACAAAAAAAGACGCTCAATATCATTATCCATTAAAAAATACAAATTAAAACCACTAGAAGATACCAATACAAATCTATTAGGATGGCTAAAATTAAGGGGAAAATGACAATACCAACTGCTGATGAGGATGCAGAACAAATAGAACTCTGCTACATTGCCGGTGGGAATGAAAATGGCTCAGCCACTCTAAAAAATCATCTGCAGCTTCTTGTATATAGCATACGATATGACCCAGTACCTCACTCCTAGGTATTCACACTAGAGAAATGAAAACTTAACGCTTACACAAATACCTGTGCACGAATGTTTACAGAAGCTTTATTTATAACAGTCGAAAACTGGAAACTCTAATGTCCTTGAACTGGTGAATGGATAAATAAACTGTAGTGTATCCATACATTGGAATACTATCCAGCAATAAAAGGGAGGAATTACTGATACAAACATGGATGAACCTCAGAGGCATTTTGCTGAGTGAAAGAAGCCAGTGTCAAAAGGTTATATACTATGTGATATCATTTGTATGGCATTCTCAAAAAGGCAAAATTATAGAGATGGAAAAGAGATCAGTGATTGCCAGGGTTGGGGAAGGTTTGACTATAAAGAGGCAGCATGAGGAAATTTTCTGGGTGATACAACTGTTCAGTATATTGATTGTGGTGATGGTTATATGAATCTATACATGTGTTAAAATTCATAGATCTGTATGCCAAAAGAAAGGTAATTGTACTGTATGTTAATTTAAAAATTAAAGTAAAATAAAAGGTTATTGTATTAGGGTTTCAATGTCAAAATAAGAATAGATTCTTAGCAATCAGGTCTATTACCAAAGCTTCTTTTGCAAGGTAACTAATGTTGCAAAATAACCAAATAACAATTTCTAGACTAAACAAAAGATCCCTTAAATACCATTACCATAATATAACTTATAACACTCACAAAGTTGGAGTGCTTTTGGTGCCAATCTTTAAAAAGGGGTACTTCTTCATTCTGATTCTGTTACAGATCAATCTACTTGCCCACCAAGACCAGAGCAATAAAATAGACACTAAAATATTTCACAGAAAATACCAGAGCAATAAAATAGGATGTACCCACCTGGTAAAATTAAGAGAAATCATTATCTCATCATTATCAAGTCTAGGCCAGGTCTATGCTTGCTGATAAATGACCAATTAATTGGTTTGAACTGACTTCATTCATCTTCCAAACATTTAACTAAGCACGTACGAAACCCAAGCCCGGTAAACATAATGGTAAAGCAATACTGAGCCTTAACCTCCAAAGAGTCAATTCAGAGAGAAAATACAATAGCTCTGTGGGAATCTTCTGAACCATTTAACTTTAAGAACCATGGTCCATTGGATTAACTAAAACCCAAGGCTATCGTCTTTTTCTGCAACGGAGAAAATAAACATGTTTTCTCCAGCCCAAGTGGTTTCCTTGTGCCCTGGTAAAGTGTTAAATAAAGTTGGGAAAAGTAGGTGGAAAATCCTTAGGGAGCAGGGGGCTTGATATCTAGGCAGACAAATATCAAGCAGGGGGCTTGATATTCTAGTCTCTGGAATCAATTGAGCCAGGTTCAAATCCTGCCTCTGAGCTTTGTTTACGGTGGCCAAGACATAGAAACAACCAAAATGTCCTTCGATAGATGAATGGATAAAGAAATTGTGGTATATATACACAATGGAATATTATTCGGCAGTAAGAAAAGATGATATAGGAACATTTGTGACAACATGGATGGATCTTGAGAGTATAATGCTAAGCGAAATGAGTCAGACAGAAAAAGCAGAGAACCATATGATTTCACTGATATGTGGTATATAAACCAAAAACAACAAAAGAACGAGACAAACAAATGAGAAACAAGAACTCATAGACACAGACAATAGTTTAGTGGTTACCAGAGGGTAAGGGGGGATAGGGGGTGTGAGATGAAGGTAAGGGGGATCAAATATATGGTGATGGAAGGAGAACTGACTCTGGGTGGTGAACACACAATGGGATTTATAGATGATGTAATGCAGAATTACACACCTGAAATCTATGTAATTTTATGAACAATTGTCACCCCAATAAAATTAAAAAAAAAAAATCCTGCCTCTGTCCCTTCTTAGACATAATTTTTTGGGCAAGGTATTTAACCTCTCTGTGTCTCACGTTCTTCATCTGTAGATTGGGTATTATGTTTTTTACAAAGTTGAGGGGTCTAAGTATTCAAGTCCTAAGACTGGTGCTTAGTACATACTATGTGTTTAATAAGACTTATTTATCTATCAGAATGCACAGGGCAGAGTCAAGATTTAATGTCCGTGAAGCCAGTTAGCTTCTGTCTTCTGTGTTCCAAATTATACTCGGGGCAACCATCTTATTCTTACAAATGCATGCTACTGGCCATAAGGTCAATATGGGAAAATAAGTAAAAGCCTAAGTCCTATAGGTAATGAGTTAACAATTTAGTCACCAAATACAAAGAGCACATGATATGTATATTCCCTAAAGAGACCTTTCCAAAATGAACCATGCCAATGGAAATATTTTGTGTGTACATGAAGAAAAGATAACCGAAATGACCAGATTTCCCCACACATTGGTTCTGTTCCAAAGGACGATGAGCTTACCTTATCAGCAACATCCACCCTGGCCTTGTGATTAAGCAAGAAATCCACTGCAGATAAGTGATTTGCCCCCACTGCAAAATGCAGGGCTGTGCGATTCATCTGAGGAAACATAATTTGTGTTTTCAGTCATCTGATTGTTATTTAGCCTTTTAAAGATTCCTTTCTTGAATGACCGTAATTTTCTATCAGGTGTTTGTATTTTTATTATTTATCTACTCTTTGCTTTTGCCTTTGAAAGTAGTAAGAATTGTGTCCAGCTTAATCTTGCCTCATCTATTATCACATAGTAACAGAGAATTTGGCAATCCACTGGGAGGATATGCCTCAAGCTGATATCCATTGCATAACCTATCATTGCTTGTAACAATTTAACGGATTTCAATTACAGAGTGAAAGCTGTGTTTTCCCCCATATGCAATCATTAATCACGGTAAGTGTTTTCTGGTTAGAATATATTGATAATGCAGAAGAAAAATTTTCCCAGATATTCAATATATACGGTCTTTCTTCTGTAATTTTTTGGACATAAACTCTACTGAAACAAACAAAATGTTTCTGAAAAGAAGGAAGGGAGGGAGGGAAGAAGTAGAAAGAAACAGACACAGAGAAAGAAGGCTATGAATATCTTTTGCCTCAAAGGAAAGCCACCATGGTGCTTCTGAGATGTTCAGAGACGGTCTAATGTGTTTCAAACAGTAGACGTTTTGTTTGTAAGTAAAACACATGCTATATTTCCCATTTTCTAGACAATGTTTTTGCTTCCAAAGATGGTGCCTGGGCATGGATTTACTATCCTTTATTTCACATAAATAATATATTACAAAAATATGAGAACTGTTTAAATTAAATATCTGATTTCCTTGGTAGCTAAACTGGTGATAAACCAAGTTTGACAAAACATTAGTTATCTTGACATTGTCTGCAACCCAGAGTTATGTTCTAGTATGTCAAATTTGGGCTTATACAACCCCCTACTAACTTTATTTGTAAGTAAAAATGCAAGCCAAAACAACATCCAAGGTAATTCAATAAAACCACTTTTTCATCTCTATCATCACAGATTTTAAGGAACTCGTGGATGAAAAAAAGGGGTTCTGTGGAAAGTAACTTCACAGGGTGATCTGATCATAAATTCCTAAATGGGCAGGTCACAGTGGGTCATCATTCCCCAGGTCTATAACTTCCCTGGTGAAAAGTTTTAAGCCAGCCCTGTCCATTGTTCTTGTGCATCTAGGTTAACACACCTTTGAAATACCAGAATACCCCTTGAGGGGGTATTAACCCTCAAGAGGGCACATAACCTTAACTATCCAGTAATCCCATCCCCATATTGCTTTCTCCCAACTTCATGTAATCTTCCTTATGTTCCCTCCTTAATTTCAAATACACAAAAGAAACTGCAAAACTGTTATTCATGGGAGCATTTGACATCTTGCCCCTCAGCGTATGTCATCAGTTTGGCTCAAATAAACTTACAAAAATTCTCTACAGGTTTAGACAAACTCTACAAGTAACCATCTCAACAATTTGCTGTAAACAGGCCTAAAAGAGATGTCATTAGAAAGAATGATACAGGTCATCAGGAGCTTGCAATAACTTGCCACAGACTGTAAGTTAAAGTGGTTTAGGTTGTACTATCTCTCCAAGTACTTTAATATAAAAATATGGTTTAAAATATCAGAAAGTTATATGTGAAAAATTTTTAAGTGGTTATAAAAATATAATGAAGAAGCTATTTCCTGCTACTTGGAAAAATGATTATTCTTTACTTATTCAACAATTAATCTAGACATTACCTTCAAAGATCCTTGCTTATTTTTTTTCTTTTCTGTCCCTTCCTTCCTTGATTCTTTTTCTTTTTACTTTGTACTGTTTTTGTTCCTAAAATTGTTATGCTGCAAAATTTTGCTATTTTTCCACTCTTCCTAGGACATCTATAGACAATGAATATTATATACATCCATAACACATCACACACACATCACATACACAGACATATAAATTCCCGCATACACATAAACACATACCCCCTCACATACACACATGCACAACTGTTGAACACCCTTCCATGGCATATGATGCATGACTTCAGTTTCTGACCTCACTGACTGGGACAGATCCAGGTTTTATGGAACCTGAGATTTATACTCCGTAGGGAACCCTCTTTAAAGCCAAAGTCAGAGAGCGTAACTGATTATAGTTAAAATTTCTCACTTTTTCAGGTTTTACAAAATCATATTACCATGGGAACACATTGCTAGAACCCTGCAAGTGCCCTAGAAGGGGCCTGTACATACCCCTAACGCTTCTGTTTCATTTAGTGTTAAATCTACTTCTGCCCTCCTCATCTTGAACCACTCCACAATTCATCCTAAGCAACTGACACAGACCCCAACCTGTTCACTTTAATAACCCTGCTTTGAGGGGCTGTCAGGAAATCCACACAAAACCAAATAAGGAATTCCTATTCCGGCAGTGGACTCCTCCCCCAAGCCCCAAGCACTTGAAGAACAAGTAAGAGCCAGGTTTCAGAAAGGACACCACTGCTGAAAATGCAGATGCACTATAATGCAAAAGAAGAAAAATGAAAACCCATACTCTCCTCTAGATTTTAGATTTGGAAGAACGAACCACAAAGGACAACACTGCTGAGAAAACCACCCAGATTGTGTAGCAAAAGATGTTCTGCCTTCTTAGTATGTATGAGGCCAAAGTGATCCACAGGCTAAAATTCAGGACCAAGTCCATGCCCTTCACCGTGACAGCTGTCTTTACTGCACACCCACAGACCTTGCACAGAGCGTGCACTTCCCTTCTCATAAGATGAATTAAGACCCCCAGAACCCATTCCAGTGCTTCATTTTCACCGTTAGTGTAAACACTCGGGAATACCAACCAAGGAGATCTCCCACATCTCATTCAGCACAATCATTTTTTATTTTTATTTTAGTTGCCCTGTGTAAACCCAAGATACCCTAACAGCGGTCATGACTGTCACATTTGCGACTTCTACTCACATTGTTCACAGCATTAATGTTCACCTTCTTCTCAAACAGTTTCTCCATAACGTCCAAATTATTGCTTTTAGCAGCATTCTGGAAGTTTCTCTCACTTGGCAGTACTGAAAGAAAGCAAGCAAGCATGACTGAGGGAATGTAAGGGGGATGAAGAGAAAGCAAACCTCATTGGATAAACCTTTGAAATCTAAACACTTGAAACAACAGCCTTGAGCCTTTCTCATTCTGCCATTCTGGATATGGGAATTTTGCTTCAATATTTTCTAAAGCTTAGTGTTAAGAGTCCACTTTCTCCTCGCTCTACAAGTGTTTTCACACCCTCCAAAATATTCCTAGTCCCAAACAAAGCATTATTCCGGAGGACCACCCTGAAGTCAGCAATGTAGTGTCTGGCTCTAGGAGGTCGGAGGGTGGCCAGGGCCTTCCCAGGGGACCTTGTTTGTAAAATGCTTGTACAAGATTAGACAGAGAGGAGCCCAAATGCTCTATACAGAGATAAAATTGTTGCCTACAGAACCCTGTGCAGATTCCAGACCTGCAAACAAAACCATAAAATGCAGCACATCATATAAACGTACACAAAGACTAAAAGGGATAAACGTGTTTTATTTTCACTTATATGAAAGGAGATAAAAGTAGACTCATACCTACTATAAACATTACATATCATACACATATACATATTCGGATGACAGGTATTATAGAGAAAATTCCAGGATTTATTAAGGGTTTTATTTGGTTGTTATTGTATCTTTATTAAATTTATTGGGTGACATTGGTTAGTAAAATTATGTAGGTTTCAAGTTTGCATTTCTATAATACATCATCTATATATTGCATTGTGTTCACCACCCAGAGTCAGTTCTCCTGTTTGTTACTTTATTTTATTTTAGTTTTGTCATGTAGGGGAGCTGGAGGGCTCACAGGGACAACCTCAACATTGGGGGATAAAGTCAGAATTGGAGTGATGTGAAATCAGCAACAGACCATCTCCAAAAAGAAAGGACCCTCAGAGAGGCGTTGAGATGTGTTGCCACGTATAATAGTTTCCCTTGTATATCCGCCAGACTCTTTAGAACGCCATCAAGTCCAATCAAAGACCAAGAAGTATCTTCATGGGTGATATACACATTCATTATTTCTATCACCTGGATCCCTCTCTTCCTTTCTACCCCTACTCTTGTTACCACTATGTGACTTCAACATCCATGGAGATAATTAATCCAACACCGTGTTCTCTCAGCTCCGACTCTCTGGCCTCTAACAATCTTTTCCTCCACCTGACCTTAGCCACCCAATTTCAGGGTCATCTTCAAAAATGACACTACCTTTGACATCTTCAAGAATCCTATTCTCTGAATACCACTTCTCATCCAATCAGCTCACCTACTCGAGTTCTCCTAGTCCAGAAATTCTGCAACCTTATCAAGTCCTCCAATCTATTGTTCTCACCATCGTTTCACATTATTCATCCCTTATGTCCTTATTTCCCACCTTAGCCAGTTTAGATCCCGTAGTCCATCTTTGAAATCACTTCATGCAAACACCTTTACCTCCCTCACCACTCTCTTTCCTCATCAGACTAGGTGGTCAGAATACTAATTCTGAAGTTAAGCCCAACTGCTATCTCCTCTATTTTTGCACCTGAACAGCTAAATGGTACTGGAGAAAAACACACAACCATGCTGTGGTAGACACCACTAGTGTTTATCAGATCTGGTTCTCCTCTCCTATCTGAACGCGTGGGTAAGTATACGTGCCAGCCTAGATGCAGGTAGGTGAGGTATGTCCAATGGACGGAGAGCAGAAGTGATGGTGTATCACCATGGGGCTGAGTCAGTGAAAAGTCCCTGTGTCACCTGCCAGGTCTCTCTCCCCATCTTCTCAATCCTGGAAGCCATGTGTTTAAATGTAGGGGTGTTACGACTGAATTGTGTCCCCTCAAAATCCATATTTTAAAGTAAGTCCTAACTACTGGTACCTCAAAATGTGATTGTGTTTGGAGATAGGTTCTTCAAAGAGGTAATTAAATTAAAATGGGGTCATTAGGATGAGCCCTAATCCAATATGACTGGTATCCTTATAAGGGAGGAAATTTGGATATAGACACGACAAGGAGAAGACTATGTGAAGACACAGGGAGAAGAGGGCCATCTACAAACCAAGGAGAGAGGCCTCAGAAGACACTAATCCTGCTGACACCTTAATCTTGGACTTCTAGCTTCAAGAACTGTGAGATAACTTTTTGTTGTTTAAGCCACCCAGTCTGTGTTAGTTTGTCAGGGCGGCGCTAGCAGACTATACAAGTCACGAGATGGCGGTGCCTCCATCAGCATGGTATTGGGAGACAATTCTCCAGGGGTTGCTGCATTTCTCACACCTTACAAGCAGAAGCACTGACTACCTTTGTCCTGGACTGTCTTTCCAAGGATGTCTGTATAATGAACTGTGTTGGAAGAGAGAGATAATATCTTCCTCTAGAGCAAGGGGTAGCTTTGCTTACAAACTGAAACACAGGAGAGTAAGGCATGCTTACTGTCCATTACAAAATATTTGGGTTTCCTAAGTCAAGATTCTTCTGCAACACAACCCACTGCATGTGCAGGTATCACTTCTGTAACACTCGGTGCTTTTTGCATCTCTCTACGGGAACTGGGGCTTGGAGAACACTGACCCTCTGGCTATTGTTACTGTTGTGAGTAATAAAATCCTTTGTATCTCATCCTGAGGTGTCTTCTGCCAGCATCTATGATACCACAGGAGACTAACTTGTTAGATTGCAAGTAGAGTAAAATCTCAGCCCCTTTATAGTTCTTGACATGTAGGTTCCTGAGAGACTAGGTAGAGCAGAGACCCTCACCTATACATGTCAGATATGATCAAAAAGTAGGTCTTTACTATATTCAGTCACTCAGATTTAGGGGTTATTTGTTGCTGCAGGAAAAGCTAGTCTATCCTGACTGATACACATACTAACATGCTACACATAAATAACATACTCCTAAATTCTTACCCACTAATCACAAGTAGGATCTCAGCAAATAAATCCTACTACATTTCCCTAGTCTTCCATTCTCTAAAACTTCATGACTGTCTTTCTCTTCAAATATCCTAATCTACTAATTTACCTCTGTGTCCACCGTTACCATCATCTAATTCTCATTTTATAACACTGCACAGAGAAAGTACAGGCAATCAGATAGGAATTCCCACATCTTCCCACCACTTATCTACATTTATACCTACACACTCTGCTTTTATTACTGCTATAATCAATGAAGCATCCATCCATCCCTCTGCCTACCCAAGGCCATCCCCTGCACTCGAGGTCTGGATCCCATCCCTTCTCATCTTTTCAATTATTTCATATATCAGTTTCCTAGAAATTATCTCCTTTTCTCCTTTGCATCATTAAATTATTCATTCTAAAATATACAGAGGTGCTATACCTCCAGTTTAAAAAAAAAAAAATTCTCCCTTAACTTCACATTCCTTTCCCACTGCAATTCCATTTCTCAACCTCCTGTTATCCCCAAATTTATATGTTCTATAATTGCTGTCCCCACTTCTTCATCTCACAGTCTCATCCCAATCTATACTAATCAGACCTTGTTCCCATCACTCCACTGAAAATTGCTCTTTTCAAGGTCATGATCAAGATTTGCCAAAATCCAGTCATCACTTCTCTGTCACGTGCAGATGTGACACAGAGGACCACACTCTCCATGTAATGTGTTCTTCCCCAGGTTTCTGTTAGACCACCTGTTGCTTCCCAGTCTCTTTTACTGGCTCCTCTCCTCTGCTTGATCTCCAAATGTTTAAGTACCTCAGGATTTTTATAAAATCAATAACCTGACGGAGTAGGTATTATCACCCCCATTTTACAGATAAGAAAACTGAGACTTAAAAAAGTCAAACCACTTACTCATGTCTTAAAGATAATAAATGATAGAATTGTCCCAGATGGCCAGAATCCAAACCCCAAGCTTTCAATCACTGCAGATGTCCAGGGAGTCAGCAGCAGAGTGGACTGCTGAAGTGGTGGCCCAAACTGCCACACTGTCATATGCTCTAGCTAATGCATTCTGTCAGTTAAGCTAGACTTGTCTCAGTCCCTTTCCTGACCCCAGCTTCTTGCCCCTATGTATTAATCCAATGGGAAGAAGTTCTAGTTCCAGATCCTTGTCTCTCTTTGGTACATCCCAGGACAAATCAAGACCTTTCTGGGCATAGAAGGGAACTTCCTCAACCTGATAAAGGGCATCTACAAAAAACTGAGCAGCTAACATTATACTTATGCATTAAAGTCTGAACACTTTCTTTGCTCCTAAGAGATGTCTACTCTTACTCCTCTTTTTAAACATTGTGCTGAAAGTCCTAGCCAGTGCAATAAAGCAGTAAAAGTAAATAAGAAGGCATGTAGATTGGCAAGATATCAAATTGTCTCCAGTCTCGTTGTAGACAACTTGATTGTCTCCATAAAAAATGCAAGGGAATGTACAAAATAATTCTAGAATGAATAAGTGAATTTAGCAAGGTTGAATTTAGCAAAGTCAACACATAAAAATCAATCACAATTTCTATAAATTGTCGATCAATAAATGGAAGCCAAAATGTGAAAACAACAATTTACAATAGATGTTTAAAAAAAATTTTAAGTATAAGCCCAACAAAACATGTACAGTTTCTTTATACCAAAAAGATACTAAATGCTGATGAAAGAAATCAAAGAATATCTAAATGAAAAATATATTATGTCCATGGATTGGAAGACTTAACAAAGTAAAAATGTCAGTTCTCCCCACATTGATCTACAGATTTAAGGCAATTCAATCAAATGCCACATGGATATTTTGTAGCTATAGACAAGTTAATTCTAAAATATATTTGGAGAGGCAAAGGAACTAGAATAACCAAAACAAATATGAAAATGAAGAATAAAGTTGGAGTCATCACACTGCTTAATTTTATTATAAATCTAGAATTATCAATACAACATGGTGTTGACAAAGAGATACATAGATTAATGGAATAAAGTATATAGTGTAGAAATAAACCCTCACAAATATGGCCTATTGATTTTTGACAAAGTTTTGAAGGACTTAACAATGGAGAAAGGATAACATTTCAATAAATGGTATCTGAACAATTGGATATCCAAATTAAAAAATCATGAAGCTTGAGGTAAACTTCATGTGTCATGCAAAAATTAACTCAAAATGGACAAAACTATAAGACTTTTGGAAGAAAACACAGGCGAAAAATTTCATCATCTGGGGCCAGGCAAAGAGTTCTTACCCATGACACCAACAGCATGACTGATGGTAAAAGAAAACAACGATAAACTGGACTTCATCAAAAGTTAAAACTTTGCTCTGTGAAAAGCACTATTAAGAGAATAAAAATACAAGTTACAGACTGGAGGAAGACATTTGCAAATCACATAAAAGCCTTCAAAGGACCAAAGAGGGACATTCTCGACTCTGAAGACTCTTCAACAGCGTGCCTCAGTTTATGCTATAAATTATTCCCCAGGCATAGATAATCCGTTCCACGCTTTAAAAAACTTAACTACAGAAAGATTAAGTGACTGTTTCATAGTCACACAATACATCCCTGCATGAGTCAGGACGTAGGAGATAACATATAAAACTCTTTCCTTGTTTGCAAAAGGGCTTAATCATTTCTACTAATATAATCCTCCTCCTTAAATTGGAAGAGTAACACTTTCCTTCCACCCACAGTAAAGGTTTAACCTCAAATAAAACAACCTGAGAAATGTGAACCAACACTTGGGTGGATCCCCAAGCTGAGCAGCAGCCCACAGGGGGTGCAGTGGTGACGGTGGCCTCGGGGGCCGCGGAGCCGGGTCCTCGCGACAGCGTCCGTCCCTCCACGTTCCCTCAGAAGGCGCTGCACCGGCGCTTCCGGAACGAATCCCCTCGGCCTAGTCCGCCCCGCCGCCCACCCCGCACCACCCCCGCCTGATTTTTCCACCTCGTCCCCGGTACTCACGGAGCTCGTGTCCGGCCGCCGCCTCCTCCTCCCTTGGCCCCTCCCGCCTCGGGATCCCTGACAGGCCCTTGCAGGGCCTGCCCGCCGCGGCCCTCACATCTTCCCGAAGCCCCTCGGCGGCCGCGGCCGCCCGGAGCAGCCGCCCTCTCCCCGCCGCCCTGAGGCCCGGAGTGCGCCCAGCCCGGTCCATGTCCGCGCCCGCGGGCTCAGACTTGGGATGCGCGGTGGAGGCGGGCAGGTGCGCCCGTCGGGAACAGGTCGAGCCCGCTCCGTGTCCCGGCGATTGTCCGGGCAGCTTGCCCCGGCTCGGCCGGCCTGGGAGGCCCGCCTTCAGGTGTGGCGGGCGCGGCGATGTCGTTTGGGTTTACCTCAAGTAAAACCTGAGGAAACTCCCAGCTCGTACTTCAGCAATTCTTCGTACAATTTTGAGAACTGTCGAGGTTGGATTTGTAACCAACACTATTGGAACTTCAATATTAAATCATTTCTAAACGGGCTTCCAGAATTTTCTTTTGAATCAAGACTCTCAGTTTCTTCTCTGAAGGTGTAAACATTGGCATCCCATTTTAACGCAGTGGTAATTTATTGGACTCCTCATAAAGAATTGAAATACAGTCATCTATGCTGGACAATCATTTGCCTAGTTAGAATTCTAATAATATGGAAGAAACGTAGGGTATTGAAGGACAACCATGATCTCTGTCCTGAATCCCTAGCACCTAAGGATAGTGTGTTTAATGGATTACAACAAAACAAAATAAAATAAAACCATGATACATCTTGTACCTGCTGATGGTTTCAGAGGTCAAATTGGAAGTTTAGCGTATTCTAGGAGTGAAAAAAAATAATCGAGCCCTCATAACAAAACTAGGTTTGACCCCAGAACTCACCCACCGTTTTTGTAAATGTAGACAGAGAGAGAGAGAGAGAGAGAGAGAGAGAGAGAGAGAGAGAGAGAGAGAGAGAGAGAGAGAGAGAGAGAGAGAGATACAAGGGAAGTGTTATCTACAAAAATTCACACAATGGTTTAGAGAAGGGAAAGCAAGGCATAAAAAGTGAGAAATGAGTTGGAAGACTAGAGATCAGGCACCTTAATAAGGACTTGACAAAAGGTATGGAAAGATGTTTTCAAGATGTTGTACAACGGTAGACAGAATTCAATAATAGATGTGGATCTGGTAGAGACTGTGTATATGTGTGTGTGTTTCTACACATATATAATGTATGTATATCCATGTATATGTATGTACATATGAGTTTGAAATCATACCTCAAGAGATTACAGTTAGAAGGTGTGGGGACAGAGCCAGGAGTGCAGTTTCCAGGCTCTTGGTCTCACGTGGAAAGGTGCTGGCTTGGGTAGTAAATAGCCATCAACTGTGATCCGATGGCCGTCACCTGTGGCTAGTTGGCCATCAGCTGTAACCAGTGAGCCATTGGCCATTAATATAACTGCTGTGGCTACGCTAGCAGAAAAATGGGGGCTAGCAAGAAGATGGTGGCTGAGCCTGCAAGCAGCGCAGTGAGGGTTGAGAATTGTGTGGCTCCTGTTTCCTGTTTCTCCAGCCCAGCCGCCAGTGAGAGTACAGTGGTGTGACTCCCCTACCTATGGTCCGTGGGTGTTCCTTTTTGGCCTCACCATGTCCTGCGTTCTTGTGTGGAGAGTGGGAGCTGAGACACCCCAGGCCCCTCCACATGACAGTAAGAGTTAACACTATTTGCCTCTGAATTATCTTGTTTCCCTGAGCCTTCTGTAGATAGCAACAATCAGATAACAAGACGGTCATAAATTAACTTACACTTTTAAGGGGAATAGTTCAATGTTATGGTTTGCTTAGTAAATGGAATCATGTTTCCAATTTTCACCATAATATCATTTGAGTTTTTCTTGAACAACTTTAATCCAATTATGTATTACAAAGCAAAAATGATTATCCCTTAATTATACAACAAAAGAACAATTTTTGCTCCAGGGAAGTAAACACCACCTCTCTGAGAAGTTCACTAAAATCCTACCAGGTGTGTTCAAACATATTACTGCTGTTCAAAACGGAACATTACTTTAAAAAAAATAAAAATCAGTACCAGGTACTAGGTATGTTTTTGAAAATGGAATTATTTCCTCAAAAAGCACTTTTTAGCTCTAGGTTAATTATCACATTTTGAGACTTCTTCCAAATATTTCCAAGCCACCCCAAGAGAACAAATAATAACACATTTATAAAGCAAGTCATTATCCAATACAGGGAAAGAAATGCAATTCCCTTTCTGGAATGCCCATTCTTCAGGGCTCAGCTTGAGTGCAGCCACCTACATTCAGCCTGTCTTACCAGTAAATATAGTAAGATAATAATAGACACCACTCTTTGGGAACATATTATTTATTCATTTGAGTCAACAAATGATTGTTAACACCTACTAAGTGCCAGGCCATGTATTTCACACTTGGAATTCAAAGCCCAGGATCTCTAGCAGTCTACAATCTAGTAGGTATAGACCACATCAAAGCCACAGCAAAAAATATTTCAAGGTCTTCATAGAGAAAGAGGAGCACAAAAGAGTAACTGATTAGTTTTTCCTAGGGGCAGTTATTCATGAAGGTGGCCCTTGGACTAAGCTGAAAAATGAGTAGTTGTGCATAGTGTGAGAGGGCAAAGGAGCATAAAGGAAGCACAGTCTGGGCAGTGGGGGCAACAGAGCATGACACCAGCAAGGTGAAATAGCTTGGTTTATTCAGGAAACTACAGTCTATGCACTGTGATTTTTTTTTTAATTTATTTTTAATTTATTGGGGTGACAATTGTTAGTAAAATTACATAGATTTCAGGTGTGCAATTCTGTATCACATCATCCATAAATCACACTGTGTGTTCACCACCCAGAGTCAGCTCCCCTTCCATCACCATACATTTGATCCCCCTCACCCTCATCCCCCCCCAACCCCCTTACGCTCTGGTAACCACCAAATTACGTTCCCCAGATTAATTTTCAAGCCCGTGGCCATCCTATGGTCACCGATTGCCCTCCAATCCCCTCACCCTCCCCCCTACCCCCCACCCCTCCCGCCCATCTAGCAACCCTCAGTTTTTCCTCATTGTCTCCCAAACTGTTTCTGATTAGTTCATTCACTTATTCTTTTCTTTAGAATCCGCAAATAAGTGAGATCATATGGTACTTATCTTTCTCTGTCTGACTTATTTCACTTAACATAATGTTCTCTAGATCCATCCATGTTGTTGCAAATGGTAAGATTTCTTTCTTCTTTATGGCTGCATAATACTCCATTGTATAAATGTACCACAGTTTCTTAATCCAGTTATCTACCGATGGGCATTTTGGTTGTTTCCATGTCTTAGCTATTGTGTATAGTGCTGCAATAAACATAGGAGTGCATAGAGATTTTTGAATTGAAGTTCTGGATTTCTCCGGATAGATACCTAGGAGTGGAATTACTGGATCATAAGGTAGTTCCATTTTCAGATTTTTGAGATACCTCCATACTGTTCTCCATAGCGGCTGCACCAGTCTGCAATCCCACCAACAGTGCACAAGCGTTCCCTTTTCTCCACATCCGCGCCAGCACTTGTTGTTTGTTGATTTATTGATGATAGCCATTTTGACTGGGGTGAGGTGGTATCTCATTGTATGCACTGTGATTTGATTGGCCTTGAATGCCAAGCCCAATATTTGGTGTGCACCATGGATAAGTGGTATGCGGGAGCTTTGTACTGGCTTGTAAGAGCTGATTGCTAAATTTTCAAGAATTTTGTGAGAATTGTTTGACATCATGTTCACAGCTTGAAATCTGTCACGGTATTTACACCATAGAAATCATCATACATTGAAAATCAGCTCCCCTTTTCTCTCCCCGCACTGATCCTGGAGATAGTTGAGAGCTTTTGAAATCTTTTTTGTTTTGTTTTTAACATGAGTGATGTTATAAAAGCACTGTTCATGGCTAATCTGCAAAAAATGCACAAAACAATTTAGAGAGGGAAAGCTGAGAAATTAGTTGGAAGGTCAGAGTTTAAGCAACTGATAAGTACTGACAAAATGAATGGAAAGAAATGTTTTCAAGAGGCCTTACAAGGCTAGGCAGAATTCAATAATAGATACGGGATTGGCAGAGGCAGAGGTGGAAATGAGAGGGAAAAAGTACAGTAGTCCTCCCTTATCCACGGTTTCACTTTCCTTTGTTTCAGTTACCCGTGGTCAGCCGTGGTCTGAAAACATCTTAGTCATTCACCTCACTTCATCTTATCACATAGACATTGTATTGTCTCACATCATCACAAGGAGGGTGAGTACAGTACAATATTTTGAGAGACCACATTCACATAACTTTTATTATAGTACATTGTTATAATTGTTCTGTTATTATCTGTTGTTGTGCCTAATTTGTAAATTAAACTTTATCATAGATATGTATGTATAGAAAAAAACATAGTATATATAGGGTTCAGTACTATCCAGTTTCAGGTATCCACTGGGGGTCTTGGAATATATTCCCCATGGATAAGGGGGGACAACTGTAATGGTAAATACATATCTAAATGAGGGCAGTAAAAGTATTTCCCATTAGGGAATGTCTATTTATTTAAGATGGTTGCAAGTGAAAGGCAAGAGGGAATTAGCAACTAATTTATTGCCTACATTTTCTCACCAGAGTTCCTTTTGGAAATCTGTGATACGGCTTCCATTACCCATGTTAATGCTGAAACTTTATAGTCTTGGTCACTTCTTTAGTGGAGTAATTGATTACATAGATATCACAATTCCTACACTAACTTTAAAATTAAGGCATTTCTGACGGACTAAATTGAAATTATAAATACTTCTTATAATGATGCTTTTGCTATCATCATGAGATTGAGGTAAGATGTACAGCCCTGTATTACAGGAACAATGTAAAGATTGATAATAAGAGATTTTTCCATTTCATTGAAGAGAGGATTACACACATACTAACAATTAGGCCTACTTATGTCACATGGGGTATCTATCATACACTAATGATACATTCCAAATGGACTGGCCATCCTCCATATCTGAAATTCCCTAAACATTTTATAGATACAAAATTTCTCTGCAAAGCATTTTAGAAATGAGGCATAAAAAAGTTAGCTGAAGTCATCTTTATCTTTTTTATACTTTTTTCAAACACCCTTGACATTCCCTTTGTAAATGTGCAGCGAGGGTTGACTCAGCAGGCTCAGATTGCTCAAGCCCTGCACATTCCTTAGAAAGGCCTGTCTTCAGGACTGGCTCCCTGGAGATAACCATTGAGCCCTTGGAAGATCCTGCCTGATAGTGTTGTAGTATGCTGTGGCCTTGGGCCACACCGTATTAATTTGACAGAGATAGTTTATACTAACAATGTGACTTATGGCGAATGTTCATTTTTGTATACTGGAGGCCCAGAGTTATGAGGTATTATTTAGATCTCTCATAGGTTGGAGACTGAGTGGTTAAGGTCTGTCACACGGACACTACATGCCTGTGACTGACCCCGTAAAAACCCTGGACTCCAAGGGCTGGGTGAGCTTCCTTACTTTACATGTGTTGTGCCTGGTCTCTCCTGGACTTTGCCCATTTGCCTTTTCCATTTGCTGATTTTAATCTGTATCCTTTCACTATAACAAACTGTAACCATGAGTATAACAGCTTTGTTGAGTTCTGCAAGTCCTTCTAACAACTCATTAGGCCTGAGGGAAGTCTTGGGGACTCCTGGCACAGTAAGGTAGAGATAAATTTTATTTCTTTCTCTATGGATAACCAATCATGCAAGCACTGTTTATGTAATAGTCAGTACTTTTTCTACTGAGTTGACTAAAATGTCCAAACCCATGCCAGTACCACTCTATTAATTACTATAGCTTTGTAATAAATCTCGATATGTATTAGGGCCTGTCCTTCTATCTTCTTATTCTTGGGCCTTTGCTCTTCCATATAAAATTTAAGATCCATTTAACTTCCAAGAAAAACCATAAGGGATTTTATTTTGATTTTTACTGAATAGAGTAATTTGAGAATAGTTTTGTTTTTCCTAATCACAAAGTGTTACTCTTTTCACTTACTCAGATGTACCATATATCTTTCAGTAATATTTTGTAGTTCCCAAGTTTTTGCACATTTTTTTGATAGATTTCCTTCCTCCTCTTTAGGTACGTTATAGATTGTTGTCATGAGATTATTTTTTTTTATTATTTTCTAATTGGTTATTACTGTAGTATTGGAATGCTGATTTTATATATTGATCTTGTAGCTATATCCTTGTTGAACTCATTAAATGTAGATTTTTAAAAAAATGCACAAACACACCATCTGACAAAGCTTTATTTTTGTTTCCAGTTTTCAATCATTTAACTGCTGAATTAAATAATAGAGGGTACCCTTATTGCCTAAGGAATGCTTCTAGAATTTCACCATTGTGATAATTTATGTAATTTAATTTAACTTATTTTTTTTTAAGGGGAACATTGTGTACTTCCAGGACTTTTTTCCAAGTCAAGTTGTTGTCCTTTCAATCTTAGTTGTGGAGGGTGCTGTTCAGCTTCAAGTTGTTGTCCTTTCAGTCTTAGTTTGTGGAGGACGCAGCTCAGCTCCAGGTCCAGTTGCTATTGCTAGTTGCAGGTGGCGCAGCCCACCATCCCTTGCGGGAGTCGAACCGGCAACCTTGTGGTTGAGAGGACGTGCTCCAACCAACTGAGCCATTCAGGAGCTCAGCTCAGGGTGCCATGTTCAATCTTAGTTGCAGGGGGCACTGCCCAACATCCCTTGCGGAACTCCAGGAATTGAACTGGCAACCTGGTGGTTGAGAGCCCATGCTCCAACCAACTGAGCCATCCAGGAGGCAGCTCAGCTCAATGTGCCATGTTCAATCTTAATTGCAGGGTGTGGAGCCTACCATTCCTTGTGGGACTCAAGGAATTGAACTAGCAACCTTGTGTTTGAGAGCCCACTGGCCCATGTTGGAATCGAACCGGCAGCCTTTGGAGTTAGGAGCATGGAGCTCTAACCGCCTGAGCCACTGGGTCGGCCAATTTATGTAATTTTTCAATAGGCATTTCTTATGGGTGAGGCAGAATTTTACTAACAGAACCTGATTTTATTTGGGGGTAGCAACATGCCCAGTTAAAAACTACATTAACAGGTTCCCTATAAGGAAGCCATGACAGAGTCTGGCCAATGAGATGAAAGTAGAAATTGTTACCTCAGACTTCCAGGAAAGCTCCTTTAAGTGGGACAGATTTGTGGCCTTTTTATCCCTTTCACTTCCTTGTCTTCCTATCTGGAACTCACACGTAAGGCTGGATATGGAAAAGCCCATCTGTGGCCATAAATTGACCATGTGAAGCCAAGAAAATCAGTGACATTGAGCCCATCCTTGAACCACCGAACCAATGCTAACCAATGAAATTAAACAGAAAACTAGAACTGATTTTTTTTTTTTTAAGACTGATTTGGGTCTTTGTAACTCACAGCTGAAGTGAAATTCTGAACTGATACAGAAAGTAAGGTGCTGCAAATCACAAAAACTACTATACAGAACTGGCATAGTGTTGAAGGGAGGGCTTTGGGGAGTGGGGACACAAATATCACAGGCTGGAAAGCTGGTGACTTATTTGGCAGTGACAAAATATTTGGTCAAATTGTCAAATGCTGTCCTTGCAAAGCAGACCAAATGTTGACTGAGGCTGCAGCATTAGGAAAATGTTGGGAGAAAAACTTAAAATGTTGGCATAGGATGGCTTTTTCTTGCTGTTTTCAACTAGGTCTTACAAGAGAGAAACGTACTTGTTTCTCTAGTGAAACTAGCAGCCTGCAGAGGAAGGAAAACTTCATCTTGCTAAGGAAAGCAGTTTGTCCTTTTTTTTTAGTTTTTATTGTGATATAGGTTACATATGAACAAAAGTGTATAAAATATACATGTACAGTTTGAAGAGTATTTTTAAAGTGAACATCCATGCAATCACAACCCAAGATAAGACATAGAACGTGGCCAGCATCCCAGAAGCTCCACGTGCCATTCCCCAATCATGTTCCCCTACCTTTCCACAGAGGAAATCATTATTCTAACTATTGACAATAACATAGTTACTTTTCTTTATCATTTGATCTTATATGGATATATCCTTAAAACAATATAGCCCCGCTTTAACTGTTTTGAACTTTATATAAATGGAATCATATTGATGGCATCCTTTGGTGACAGTGTTCATTCACATTCTGTTTAGCTATTTCCTTCATTTTCACCACTGTGTAGAATTCTATTATTTGAATACACAATGGTAAAATTTAACCATTCCACCATTGCTAAATATTTGGTTCATTTCCAATTTTTGGCTATTACAGTGTGGAACATTCTCATTCGTGCTTCTTAACTATTGAACATGTTCAACAGTTTTCCCAAAGGCATTGTATTAGTTAGGGTTCTGGCAGGAAAAAATTCTGTAACTAGAGATGAGTTTAAGAAAGGAACCATTTGCACAGGTGAGGACAGGGTGTGGGGAAAGCACAAACGCTAGTGGAGCAGGGCTAACAAGAACGAGGCTCTGTTGCCACCCGTAGGCGGAGGAGCGGAGGGAAGGAAAGGATTACCAGAACTTGGAGAGAGCCGAGAATGCAGTATGAAACTGGCTAGCTACAAGAGTTGTGACCTTTGATCAAGGGACCTAACCAGCACGTGATGATGCTACAATAAGGTACATGAAGGAATAAATACCCAACTTCATCTTCTTTCTTCCCTCCCTCTAATCTCCTGTGGTGGCTCTGCCATTGCAGTGGCACCTTGCTAACATGAAGCAGGGTACTGAAAGGCTGCTGATCGGGAGGAAATATGGAAAACCACCAACTAAGGTGTATATTTAGAGATACAATTGCTGGGTTGCTGAGTGTGCATATCTTCAAACTTACTAAAGAAGGGCAAACTATTTTCCAAAGTGATTGTTTTCAAAGTAAGAGTCCACGTCGTTCCACTGCCTCTCCAGAACTTAATATCATCAGACACTTTCATTTTCATGAATCCGTTAGAGATGTAATGATACCTCTGTGGTTTTGCTTTTCATTTTCTAGTACGAAAATGACTGAGAATGTTTTCATGTTTCTTGGCCATTTGGATTTCTTTTTATGTGAAGTGCCATTTAAAGTCTTTTGTCCAAACTTCTATTGGTTGTCTCTTTCTTACTGATTCATTGGAGTCACATATATTTTGGATTATGTACTCTGGATACTAGATTTTTTCCCCAGGTATTTGTGTTACAAATATATTCATCCTGGTGGTTTCTTATATTCTGACCCTCTGGTAACATTATAGGTGCTTATTCTTTGTAGTTTTGTTGTATTTTCTAACAATGCTCCAAAGCAAAATGATAATAAAAAGAAAATAAGTTGGGTGTATTAGACAAAACAGTAAGAGAAGAATGTGGAGAGAATGCTTGGCAAAGAAAATAAAAGTGAAAGCACCAGAGGTAGGAAAAGAAAGGAAAAGGAAGGAAACCATTTCTATTGACTAAAAGGTCAACTAAATATTTTGAATTTTATTTTAAATTATTATTAAATATGACTAAATGATAACATTAAATTAATCATCTAAATGAAAATAATTTAGTATTTACTCTAATGTTGAAAACACAAAACACAAAATACAAACACAAAAACACAAAATACAAAATAAACACAAAAATAAACTTGAGGCAAGATACAAAAAATTAAATATGGTGCTATCAGCTTTTCAATATATTAAATCAGTTTTTCATTGAACTTAACTTTGTACAGAATTTACATATGTAAATCACACAATCAAGAACCATAGCACAACACTGTTTTCACCTTAGTACATAATAATATCAGGCATGAGACTGGCATGCTAATAAACATTAAGCCTAATTTTAAACCATCTAGTAATTTAAAATCAAGTTACCACTTTGGCCAAGGCTGTGCAAGATCCTAACGTAAGCCATTCCTAAAATAGAATTTCCATGTACATTTATATGAGCTATAAAATATGAAAAGTAGGTATGTAAATATTAAAATCATTATGTTGAAACCTGAAACTAATATAATGTTATATGTCAATTATACCTCAATTTAAAAAAAAAGTAGGAAAAGAGAAAACAAACATATAAGAGAACAAAACGTCGGGTTCTTTAAAGCAGTCATAAAATGGCTTCCATTTTCATGTTTCAATTAAATAATTATTTCTAATAAAAACTCATTGATAGCAGAAAATTATCTGGAGGAACTACTTAAGCTAACTACTTACTGTTAAGCTGTCTTCTTTGAATATTAATAAAAACATGATAGAAATATAACTACGATAAATGAGCTATTTTAATATGCATTAATCTTTTGAATTGCACATTTTTCTCTAGAAGGTTATATAAAAATAAAGTGAGTGTACAATTTATCCTTGTTTATAGATTTGTGTACAGTACAAACATAATTGCCAAGAAATGAAATACTACCACTTAAAAGTCCTAGATAAGAAAATAATTACCTTGAATCTTAGACTAAAAAATTTTTAAAGTGAACCAAGTGCCTATTCATAAAAGGAATTTTAATTAAAAAAAATCAAATGAATAATCGTATTTAAGCAAAATTCTTTTAACACAGAAAATACTGTGATATTATTTTCCTAAAGGTAACAAAACCACTCATGGTACTTCTGGTAAGCTAATATTCTCCATAGAATGTATGATAAATATTACTTATTAATGCTACTAGGAACTAAAATAGGAATATCCAAAGTTGTAGAAGACGCTAAGATAAAATACAGCAGACCAGTACCAACAAAAATGGTTAAGTATTAAAAAAATCTTATACTAAAATAGGTTTGTGTGAACCTCTGAGAGCTCTTATAAATATTTTTATATTGACCACAAAACTTAAGAAATCACTTTTTAATTCCATTCATAATTTTTCATTTTCAAAATATCTCTAACACAAAGTGAAATTCCTATGGTTATCGAAAAGGTATACAGAAGTTAATATATATACTCCAAATTCATCTAACAGAACTATTGCCGGTGAGGGATTATTGCACTGGCCTTTCACTAAATGAATCTGTAAACTTAAAATGAGGATAAACAGGTTCATTTACTATAAAAAACAAGTCTCAATAAAAAAAGTACTAATATTCAATGTTCATTTAAAAAATATATCAAGTGTGTGTCTAGGATTGTTTGGTTTTATTTTCTTAGATGCTGAGTACTTTGTCATCAATCCTGACCTGGAATCAAAGAAAAACAAAAAACAAAAAAAACACAATTAAAACGCAGGAAGAAATTTAAAAAAAATAACATCACAAATAATTGACTTAAAATTTTTACTTGATATAAAAGTAAATTTTAACATCTACTAAAAATTCAACCTCAAACTATGAGTTTTACAGCTAGCTTTATTAAAGCTCAAATTAACCATACCTTTTTGTTTTTGTTACAGTCTTCTGTACTCTGCCCGAGTTACCTTTAGAGGGAAGAAAAGTGAAGAAATTCCATAACGAATAACAAGAAATAATTAAAGGGTTCTATAAAAATTTAAAAAGTTAAAGCTACCTGATATAAAGATAATAAAAACTTCCTTAGTACTACAAAGTTCATATTTATACATAACAGAAGCTAACTTTATAGCATAATTTCTTTATAATTTACTTGTTTTATTAGTATTAAATTTTATTTTTGAAATTTGACCAGAGTCAGAACTGCCAAGAAACAAATTAGAGGCTTTCTGGCTATGAAATTATCATTAATTTACTGCTGTGCTTTGACAAATGTTCTCTGAAGGAATTTCTTTTTTATTACATCACTCAGCTCCCTAAACCTTTGAGTTCATTCTGTGCCAAAACTGGTTTTCCAAAATTTAAACTCTAATGGCTTTCATTAATTCTAACCTATGGTAAGGTAACTATCATTTACCTAAATGGCAGCATTCACAAGCAGTCCCTTTAATGGTATGTGTTTCAGATTTAACAATGATCTCCATTTTAATAAAACATTCCTAGAAAATCAAGTTCTTTAAAATGACTGCAAACTCACCAGTACCTTTGGTGTTTTCTTTGGGTTGGCTAACTTGATTATCCTTTCTCAGTTCCTGGATAATGCTTTTATTTAAGCAAACATCCACATGCACATTAAATAGGGTAAGATCTGAAGTCTTTTGTTCTAGGTTGCAGACAGGGCAAACTAGAGCTTGGTCTGTTATCACTTCACATAAATGAGGTTGGAGGGGTTCTTGCCTTCTTAATGACCCAACATCTTCATTTTCCAGTGAAACGGTACAAGAAGAATTCTGATGACAATGCTCGATATTAAATGATTTGCTTGGAAGATTAGAACATTCCTCTTTGCTTAAAGCATCTACACTTTCTGCTTTATTCGGATGGGTTTCATAATCCTGCTTCTCACAGAGTGAAAAAGAATGGTGTACATTTTCTTTTTTGTTAACTTCTATAGAGGAAGCATGTGAATATGAGAACATTTCACTGATCGAAGGTCCATCAAGACATGTATCTACATGTTTATTAAAGGCTTCCAGAGTGATGCTTTCTTGCTCCCTAAAGCAAACAGGACAGGTAAATATCTGACCATTATCTGAATTCTCTGATGTTTCTGAAGTCTCACTCATCTTCTTCTTTAAAACTTGGAATGATGGTGATGTCTGTAAACTTTGTCTACTCATAGTTTCACACTTAAGTGTGTCTTGGTGGTTCCATTTCCTTTCTGATCGTTTTTTATCAAAAAAACTTGTCTTATGAGATATTTCCAAAGGTTTTAAAACCTGATCTTTGTCAATTTTCTCTGTACACCCAGTGGCTGACAGGGTTTGGTTTCCAGCCTGTAAGAAATCAATAATGCTCCTTTGTTGGTGTTTCTTGTCTTCTTCATTAGGAAAACTAGAGAGCCGCACACCTAAATTAAACCAACCACAATTAATCAATTTCAAATTCAACAAAGTTCACTCATAATTCATAAAAATATTTTGAAAATACTGTTGTGACGTAGAAAAAAGGCTGTTTAGAGAAAGATAATAAGGAACACTATGAGTTTGCTGAATTAAAGGATGCTTTTTCAAATTGGTATTTTGAGTTGAAATTTACTTTCCTTTATAAAACTGGGTATCACAAAATAGTAAAAGTCTATACTGGAGTTAGTGTGATTATATAGGTTTTTCGATTAATATCTTGACACACAATACCATTGAATACCAACTAACTAATTGGTGTCAACTTCATATATACTTCAGCTCCTTTTTTCTTTCAACAGGTTTTAACTTTTTAGAGCAATTTTAGGTCCACAGCAAAACTGAGCAGTAAGTACAGAGTTCCCATATACCCCCTGGCTCCCCACATATACAGCCTTGTCCACTGTCAACACCCTGGACCAGAGTGCTACATATGTTACACCGATGAACCTACATTGACACAAAATTATCAAAGTCCATAGTTTATACTAAAGTTCACTTTGGGTGTTGCACATTCTATAGGTTTTGACAAATGTATAATGACATGTATCTAACATTATAGCATCATACACTAGAGTCATTGCCCTAAAAATCCTGTGTTCTGCCAATTCAACCCTCCCTTCCCACTAACCATTAATAACCACTGATTTTTTTAGTGTCTCCATAGTCTTTTCCAGAATGTCATACAGCTGAATCATACAGTATGTAGGTTTTTCAGATTGGCTTCTTTCCATTGATATTAGGTTGGTGCAAAAGTAGTTGCGGTTTTTGCAATTATTTTTAACCTTTTAAACTGCAATTACTTTTGCACCAACCTAATAATATGCGTTTAAGGTTCCTCCATGTCTTTTTGTGGCTTGATAGCTCATTTCTTTGATGTGCTGAATATATTCCATTGTCTCCAATGACCTACTACTGAAAGACATTTTGGTTGCTTCCAAGTTGTAGCTATTATAAATAAAGCTGCTATTAACATCCACTCTTTAGTTCTTTCAGTTAACATACTTTAGTCAGTTGATCATATATGAAAGCCTGGCTAATGACCCCCTCTTAGTACCATACTATGTTGGCATTTGGGGTGCTTATCCATAAGCATTCTCTTACCATGTTCACTTTGGAAACATGGTTTGTTTTTTTCACCAGGAGGTGGCTAAAGATGTGGTTTTATAGCGCCACCCTTCACCTGTAATTCTGAAATCCAAAAAGCCCTGAAAATTGTAAGCAACAGATGGTAACTGATGACTGAACTATGTGAGGCTATTTAAGAGTCTTTACAACTCAGTGTGAACATTTTTTGTTTTGCTACAGAAATATTAATGTCTTTGATCATGAAGTGCTTCCTCAGATCCCAAAGGAGTATTACATAATATACTCAGTATGCACTGAATTTGCTTTCTAAAGTCTGAAAAGTTTTAAATTTTGAAACATAGCTAGCCTCAAAGATATCAGTAAGTAGTAAGAAAAAGAACAACTTTAATGGTTCTTACTGGAATTAAACTAATAATCATGGCTTCACATGCTTCAGGTTCTAAGAATTAAGAAAAATGGCAGCAGTGTAAGTAGAACTTCCTAAATAGCTTTAAGAAATAAAATGGAGGTGAGAATTTCCAAAGTTGATTCTTTGGGAAAGTCTAGCAGATTTAAGGGCAAACAAGAAAAGTCATACCCATCAGTCTTAATCTCAAGGGCTGTGGAAACTCAGCATCAATTTCTGTTTTTAGCAATTCTTTAGCAATAGCAAATATTTCTTCTGCAGTAGAAACAACATATGAAACTGTAGATGCACGAGTTTTTACTTCAAAATTCACATTCTTCAGCTTAATAGTAACAGTTCTACCCTGTAACAAACAGAATACATTATTATATATGGCCTTCTAACTTCTAGAAAAAAGTTATTTTACAGGTTAGAAAGATTCAAAAAGGTCTCTTACGTACATATAATATGGATGCATAATCAACTATTTTTAAAACATGGTAAGAAAATTGTCATAAAGAAAAACTGAAATCCATAAGTAATATAAAAACCCCATTTTAGCCAATAATTATTACTCCCTTCCCCAAATGCATTTTTATAAAAGACCTTTATATAATGGTCATTTTTATTTTTATAGAACCTCCTTTAGAGGTTAAGTCAGTACCTAAAAAGGAGAAAAAAATCTTTCTAAAGGGGCTTCCCTGAAAAGGTCTGTGGATAGCTCATACTTATTGTGTGCCTACTATATATGACAGATACTATGCTAAACAATTTATATGTAAGAACTCCCTTCTAGTTACTTTTCAATGGGTACAGAGTTTCAGTTTGGCATAATGAAAAAGTTTTGGAAATTATAGTGTTAATGGTTACACAGTATGAATGTACTTAATGCCACTAAAATGTATACTTAACAAATGGTTAAAATGGTAAATTTTATGTTACATATTTTTTACTACCTCCTAGAGATAGTGAGAGTGGGTTAGACTTACTGACTCACTTCCAAAGAATCCAGTATGGAAAGGGAAAAACAGTAACTTCACAGTGGAGAAGCCCAGCCAACACTATCTTAACCAAGTGATGAAGTTTAATGTCGCCTATGATATCAGATGGCTATCACATAGAGTAGCTCCCCCTTATTTGTGGGATATGTTGCAACACCCCAGTGGATGTCTGAAACCACAGAGAGTACTAAACTCTATATATACTACGTTTTTTTCTATGTATACACATTTATGATAAAGTTTAATTTATAAATTAGGCACAATAAGAGATTAACAACATAACTAATAATAAAATAGAACAATTATAACAATATACTATAATAAAAGTTATGTGAATGTGGTCTGTCTCTTCCTCTGATAACCGATCTGATAACTGAGACCACTACTGACTGACTACCGGGTGAGAAGAAGGGATACACTGGGCAAAGAGATGATTCACATCCTGGGCAGGATGGAGCGGGACAACACAAGAGTTCATCACACTACTGAGAATGGTATGCAATTTAAAATGTATGATTTACTTCCAGAATTTTAATATTTACAGACCACAGGTAACTGAAACTGTGGAAAGTGAAACCTTGGATAAGGAGGGACTATTGTTCCCTAATAAGATGTGATGAGAAGGACACTTCACCTTTGTGGTATTCTTTCTAAAACTCATAATGATAGTCTAATCATTAGAAAACCATCAGACAAACCCAAACTGGGAGGTATATTCTGCCAGATATCCGGCCAGTACTCCTCAAGATTATCAAGGTCATGAAAAACAAGGAAATACTGAGAAACTGTCACAGACTAGAGGAGACTGGGGAAGACATGACTAAACTAAATGCAATGTGGTTTCCTGGATTGACTCCTGGAACAGAAAGAGAACATTAATAGAAAAATAGGTAAAATCCAAATAAAGTCTAGAGTTCAGTCAATGGCAATGTTCTAATGTCAGTTTTTCAGTTTTGACAAATGCAGTCTGGTAACATAAGACATAATGAGGGAAACTGGATATACTGGGACTCTATATATTACCTTTGCAATTTTTCTGTAAATCTAAAATTATTCTAAAATTGAAAGTTTATTTAAACATTAAAAAAAACTACTCTATACTCAAGGTACGATAAAGATGTATTATAAGAAAAATACTCATCAGATATGCCATTCTTTATAAATTTTTTTAATACTTTTGTATTACACTTTATAATAACTTTAAGAGTGTTGGTAAAACACTGAATATGGATTGTTGGGACTGAAGATTATGGAATACAAAGTTTAAAGCACTCCAGGTTTTATTCTCAATATGTTAAGCAGCCTGCATTAGACCCTTCAAACAAAATGCTTATTCTAGAAGGTCACTGTCTTCCTAAGAAAAACATTAAAGGATGATTGGAAAGGCATTTAAAATATGTAAATACAGTTCTAGGGAAATTCTTCCCTTTATTCTCTAATGCCAATATAACTATGATTTGCAACTTATTCAAATGTACTCCTGAGGTAGTATAAACTTCTCTGGAATTATACTGGAACCACTCTACCTTCTTAAGTTGCTTCTTCACAGAATGATCTCATCATCGGCTTCAGATATGTTTCAGAACTAAATTTGTTTTTGTTGGTGATGGGAGTACTCTTTTCTGACATTTCTCAATTTGTATTCAAATACAACATCTAACTCTTGCATTAAAATAGCATTTTACCATTTAAAAAATTTAAAACTGAGATCACCACATTAAAATAAAGTACCTTAAGTCCTTCTTTCTGCAGATCCTGAGCAAGTTCACTGCAAAGTTCCTGGCACAAGCTGTACTGTTCTTCTGCTTTACTTATCTCACTGAATGTCCTAAAAGATAAGCACGATTTTGGTGTACAAAGGAAACTATAATTCAGAATCATTTAGGAATGATATAGCATGTTTAAATGGCCTAGCATTAAGTTATATTTTCTACAGAATAAAGTTTTCAGATGAACTAAGATATAATTAAAAACATTTAAGGTCTACCTAAATAATTGAAGATCACTTAGTTAAGCTTACTAGCAAAAGTGTACTTTTATGCTTTTGCTCTTTCTATACTATTTTTTAAAAAACATCATTAAAGTCACCAACAGATAGTGACAATGCCCCCAGAAACTTAAAACATTAAGGCATATAAGAGTACGTACATCGACTCTGCTACAGAGGATTATCTTAAGAAAGTACACATGAGAACATCATTCCAATTATTGCACATGCATTTTCTGAAAGAGAAATATCTTCAAGTAGAGTTAAGGCGTTGATTACTGGTAGCTAGTACCCTTGTTTTATAACCAACTGCAAATGGAGGACTGGTAAGATAAAATATAGAAATTTTGAACTCATCTGCATAAGAGTGTTGAAGAAGTTGAAAAGTCATATTAACCTAAAAGAAAAATATACTACAGAGATCAATGAATAAAAAACCATTTGCAAATAACTATTCAGTCTCCCCTTTTTAATTCTATGCTCACCTATCCAGGTTTCCTCTCTAGTGGCAACCAATGTTGCCAGCTCCCTATTATGAATTCCTCCAGATATATTTTCTGCATATATAAGCAAATAAGCAAATATTTTCCTCTAATTTTTTATATAAACAGCAGAGTATCAGACATTGTTTAGCAGCTTGCTTTTCTGAATTCATCCTGGTGAGAGTTCCCTATGAGTAAATAATTTCTTCATTTATATATGGCAGCATTATATTCTAATTTAAAGATGTGAGATCATTTAACTAGTCCTCTATTCATGGATATTTAAGTTATTTTCAATCTTTTGCAATTGTAAAAAAGTATAATGAATAAACAAGTATACATGTACAATAACACGTGATTACATCTGTGGGATGAATTCCTAGAATAACAACTGTGGAATCAAAATACATATGTATCTGTAATTCTGATAGATATGGCCAAATTGCTTGCCCCCTGTGGTAGGCAAAATAATGGTCCCTAAAGATGTCCAAATCCTAATCCTCTGAACTGAGTACATTACATCACAAAAGGGACTTTGCCAATGCGATTAAATTAAAATGGGGAGATTATGCAGGTGAGCCCAATGTAATCCCAAGGTTCCTTAAAAAAGGAGGCAGGAGGATCAGAGTCAGAGGAAGAGAAGGGTTTGAAGATGGAGGATGAGTCCATGATCCAAAGAATGCAGGGAGACTCTAGAAACTTTTGATAAAGAAATGGATTCTCCCCTGGAGCCTCTAGAAGGAATGCAGCCCTGCCAAACACCTTAATATTAGGACTTCTGACCTTCAGAACTGTAAGAGAATACATCTGTGTTGTTTTAAGCCACTAAATTTGTGACAATTTGTTATATCACCAATAAGAAACTAGTACACCCCCTCCTAGAATATATAGCTTTTTCACTCCTGGTCTTGCCAATAGAGTGTGTTAGAATCTTTGCCAACCTCATCAGTGAAAAATATTTCCTTAGAGAACTTTCAATCTGTATTTCCTAAATTATAAAGGAGATTGGGCATATTTTCACATTTTAAGAGCTATTTATACTTCCTCTTCTGTTAACTTGTTATATCTTTGTTAATTTTTTTCTATTGGCTTGCTGGCCCTCTCTTAAGACATTAAAAATAGTTAATATTAGTATTCTTGTATACTAAATAGCCTTCTCAATAACAACAAACAAAATGGAAAAAAATTCACTAAATAGGACAATACTATCTCATTGTTAGATGCTTTCCCCTCTCTTTTCCTTTGATTGTTTTTATGTAAATCACAACCTCAAAGGCAATTTTTATCAGTCATTTATTGAGTATATTGTTTTGCAAAAGCCATTTAGCTTTTCTGATTACCAGTAATATATGTGAAAAATGAATACAACTGTGCACTAGGTCAGTGGTTCTTAAGTGTCTCAGTGGAACTGTGGTCTTTGAGGAGATAATTGAGGGACTTTTCAAACAATGACATATTTCCCCAAACAATAAGGTTTTCATCAAGATTTCATTTGACTTCTAAAGAAGATTGTAAACCAATGAACTAGATCACCTCTAATTTAGATCACATCTTTCGTTAATATCTTGCTATTTAATACCTCTTTTCATTCACCAACATTTTAAGAGTTTTAGGAAGTATTTCCATTGTCACCTTTTCAATTTCCCAAATAGTTACTCAGTATAATTTTTCTTATAACCGAGTCTAGAAATTAAGATTTGGAATCCCAAAATGCTTGGTTTTCACTGTATAGAAAGAAAATCAATACTGAAAAAAAACTAACTGCAGTTAATTTTTTTCCTATTAAGAGCATAGCAAGTGAAGATAAAAAAAGCATTGTACCGGGATATTTACTTCAGAAGTATGAACTGCTAAAAACTGTTATATATTTTGAAAATACATTTTTTAATTTCAGTGATATGTTACTAAAAATTAAAAATTAGTTTATAATAACATGAATTATGAACAAATAAATATCAAAATATTACCTTTCAACACTCATGCTTTTCCTCTCTGCATCCCTTGAAATAAAGAAAAAAAAGTTTTTATTTTCTTCCTCTAAGAAGACTGAATTCCTTTTAGTCAACCAAGAGGATTCAACATATCAGTTACCCTTTAGAGATCGCAATAATGTTTTTGATTAAAATTTATACGTCATAAAAGTTTTTTTAATCTAAAAATAAAACTATCACCGAAAGAATGTGCATAGATTAAGATGTATCGTGGATCAAGTCTCTATCTATTGAAGAGAACAAATCTGAAAATAGGTGGATATTATAAATTGCTTCTATTAAAAGCCTGAATATCAAAACCACAACTTATAAAAACCAATAGCAGATGGCAGTGTAATGGCTTATAGTTATAGAATATAATTAAATTTTAAATAATTTAATATCAATTATCTAATTTTTGGCTTAGTATATTAACTGCTCTCTCCTATAACCTATTCATTATTCATTTATATCACTCTACAGAAGCTCGGTCACCATTTGGCACACAGCAATAGGATGAAGATTGGAAATCTGAAATATCTAGTTTGTTTGGCTTTTAGCTGCTCTGACAGGAGTAGTTGAAACCAAAAAGCTGAAATGACATGTAGATTATTCATTTTCCAAAGATTTAGTGAACCTATTATGAATCGAGCACTGCTCTAGGCCTTGGGGATACAGTAATGAACAAAAAAGACCAAGTGACTGTCCTTAAGAAACTTAAGGACACTAAGATCCTTAAGTATCTTAGTGGAGGGAGACAAATAAATATAGAAGTAAGTATGGAATGTGTTTGAAGGGGAAAAGTACTACAGATTTAAAAATAATGCAGCGTAGAGGAATAGAGAATGTGAACAGAAGGGAAGGCAGGTTTGCTGTATATTATTATTGTAAATTACCTATGACTTTTCCTTAGCATAACCATTACTTGCATCTCTAAGTACCTCAGATTAACATGTGCTATAATTTATCAAGAACTATATTGTTTTCAAGCACTATGGAATAAAGAAGATAATTTTTGGATTAAAGAAGAAAGTTTCATTTCTTATTATCTTCAAAATACTAGATTATTTATTGTACTGTGATGTCTTTTTCTTATCTTTCATTATATCCACCCCAAATCAAAGTCAGTTAACTGTGGACTCAAAAGAATGAGGAACACGGAGAGATGAGAAAAGCAATCTCGAAGATGTAGCCGGTTTAACTGGTTAATCGAACTTATTTTGTATGCCTCCTCAATAATCCTCCTGTCCCCCTTTATTTAAATGTAAGAATATAAGGGAGTTATTTTGAGGGCAGGCTGACAGGATGATGACAAAACTGTAAAAACAAAACAATGCTCAGTGTTTATTCCCTTTTTTTTTTTGCCCTTCTTTTCATCCCCTATCCCCCACCAAAGTGTGCCCTTTTAGCTCTAGGATACTTCCTTGTAAATCTAAATAAAAGAGTGGCAGGGAAGAAAACACAGGGCCTCTCTTACCTTTTTCTTCCTTCTTCTCCTAGATCTATGCATGGCTGGCCCGCGCAGGTCTCTGCCTCTGGGTGACTGCTGCCCATCCCTAATCTTACCCCCACTGCCATTTTCTTTTCCTTCACTTGGCCTTACTTTCCTCATTTGTTTATTTGGTAACTAACTTTCCATCTTCCACACTAATTTGTAAACTCCATGAAGGCAGGACTGTCTTGTTTACTGCTTTATAATATCAGAAGTATGAACTGCTAAGAACTGTTATGTGTTTTGAAAATACATTTTTTAATTTCAGCGATATGTTACTAAAAATTAAAAATTAGTTTAAAATAACATGAATTATGAACAAATAAATATCAAAATATTGTAAACTCCATGAAGGCAGGACTGCTTGTTTACTTGTTTACTGCTATTGTATTATGTTATTACCTAGAACAGTACCCAACACAAAGGAAGTTGGCAGTGAATGAATGAATCATTTACAAATCTGGAAAAGAAATACAGTTTGTTCATGAAGGCTTTCAAAGAATCATTAAATCTCCTTGCTTAAAGGGTAAATTCTGGAATATGAGCCATCTTTCTTTCCTCCACAGTCTGACTACCAGTATTCTTATGTTCTGAATAAAGAACAAGGCAGGTACAAAAAAGACAGTACCCACCATTCCTCTTGTTCATCTACGCAATTGCTGTAGCCAACGACCTAGGAATGATTCTTTATTCCTCTTTTCCTTTTCTCCCACATCCAATCTTTCGACTCTAATTCAAAAATTATATTCTGAATTGAACTAGCCTAAAATAATTTTAAACATGTTATCCTTATAGCCTTCACCTCAATGGTTAAAACTGTTATTTCAGCAAATGATAAAGAAAAAGCAGAATGACTACACATAGAGGTACCTTGCCAGGTGTGTTGAACCTAGACCCAAGGAAATATGAAGGAAATAATGCCAAGATGTTTCAGAGAAAAGCAGAGAAAGTAATGCCCTCTGTTGGTAGATTTCTGTACAAGTAGTAATTCCAAGGGCCTTTAACATTTTCTCTGTAACTTTTCCGATTCCAGAAACCTAGAAAAGAATCAATATTTATTATTAATATATTTTCAAATTAAGGTGAGAACTGATATTATAATCTCACTATACCTTTTATAGTCAATAAAAGGCATCAATACTGTGACCACTTCATAAGTTATGCAAGAAAACTGCTTTCATTACTTTTTGGCACATTTCCTAAACTAGTGTTCCACGGAAAATTAAAATTCTAAATTTAATAAAATTTTAAAAAGTATTAAAAAAGAATTCTGTGGTCAAACAAACTTTGGGAATGATGGGATAAACTAACTTAAATTGAACTTTTTACTGCAAGACTTAGGAATCTTTAATATACTAGTCTCTTTGTGACCCATCAAGGATGGTAAGTTCCAAAGTTATCTGACCCCAGAACATTTTTTAATGGAACACCTATTCATATCATAAAAAACGTATTGGAAAACACTGCTTTATAGCTACACCTTACATACACTATTCAGTAATCATTATACATTATATATTTTGATACAGCCTTTCTTCTGAGCATTGAAAAATGCTTCATTTCAATTCACTCATATACATTATGTTGAGTAAAAAGCAAGCCCTAGAACACCAAATAGTGTATAGTACAATTATTGTTAAAAAGAAGTGTGTGTGTGTGTATGCAGAAAAATCTAGATGCTTTAAAAAAAATAATAAAACATACCATCCTTTCTATAACACCTAAGAAATCATTTTACTGTTTTAAAGATGGTAAAGTATTTTGATTAATTTTTTTGTCAAAAACAATTAAAATTTGAAATCTCTTTGAAGTATCATACCTATTAATCTGGTAGCAATCTGTATTGTAGAACTAAGGTAGTATATTAAGTTACACCTGAAAGGACTCATACAAGTATTCTTTTTATTTCTCTTCTCTTTGACAGGGGTACACTTAAAAGTCTGTCATATGTTACTTTCTTAAAACTTTTCAGCAAACCTCACTTTTAGGGTTTAATAGAAAGATTTCTTCAAGTCTAAATTCAATCATTTATTATAGTTCTTGCTTGTTACCTATTATTTTAAAACTTTTCAGCGAAGAATGATTACTAATATTCTAAATAGCATCTCTTCAGAACTCAGAGTATATATATTTAGATGATAAATTTTATATAAAATCTTACCTTTCTAATGGGTAAGTCCTTGATGAAATCCATCACAGCCTGTCTGTTGGGGAGAATTTGGTATTGTCCATTTGGTTTATTCTTATCACTGCATACTTTTGCTAACATTGTATTTGGGGCAATGCCTTAAAAAAAAAAATTTGATGACTCAAAGAAGTTAATGTGTATGATTTTTAAATGTGGGAAAATAAAATAGAAAAAAAAATAATGTTAATTGCAAAAAATCTGAAATAATGCAGAATGCTTTAAAAATAACGTGATTATTATCAATCTGCCCAGGGCTAGCTATGGTTTTAGAAAAAGGAATTGTATTAGTTATTTTGGCAGTAGAAATGAGGACTATTTAAATCTCCATGGTATTTTTAAGTCCAAGAGTAATTTCCAAGTTTAAGTGATATTGTTAGTTTACTTACTATCTTTAGTAGAAATATAGGGCTATCTTATAGAAAAGATCCAGAATATAAGTTAGGATGCATGTTTATTCTTTTGTATAGATTATCCACATAAAGAAAAAAAAATCAAAGATTCTGGTTTGTAGCATATTTAAAACAAAATAATGAAATGCGTGCATCCTTTTTATATTAGACTAAATTAAATTACTACTTTTAAGGAAGGTATTTTACAATTTCTAGGAGTCTTAATGATTAAGATAAATTAAAATAGGAATATTCTAATATAATCATTAAATATTTCATTTCAATTTTTACACACATCTTCCTAAAATTTATTGTTTATTCTTACGCTTTGATATAGAAAGAAAGACTAACCTCATCATAATATGACTTTTATAAGATTAATGGAGTCCTCGTGATGAATGTCAGTTTCTAGGCTAAGACACAGTGTTATCATCCTCATGGGTTACTGACATATGTAAAGCTCTTTCCCCCTTCACCGAATGGTTCTAGATTGTTATGTTGCTAGTTGGTGTTTCTGTCTACTACCTTGTGGCCATCTGGGGTCTCTCCTGCGCTGTAATCTTGGACAGGGAAGACTACTAAAGTATTATGTCCAAAACCAATTAAGATATATTTTGTGCTTAAAAAAGGAAAGTTACATGAGATTTATGATAGCTTTTCCTCTGGGCTCATAGGGTTTTTGGCTTAATTCCAACTCACCTGTAGGTCCTAGGCATTCTAACTAGGTAAAGTTGTTAGAAGTTGAATCAAAAAATGGATAAGTAAAATGTTACTCTATATTTCATAATGAGAAAGCTACTGTTTTATACTTGAATTAACCAGTGTGAAAATTATGATTATTGTAGCCATTAATATCCTGTTAAGTACCTGCACTGGCCGTCAGTGTTGTTTTTTGCTCGATTCTGAAACGAATTTCCTTTACCACTTCTTCAGCTGATGTTCCAAAAACAACTGAGTTTTGGAGTATTTGAGGATTATTTTGTTCTTCAGTGTTTACTTGGAAAGTATTTCCAGGAGGCTGCAAATCAGGAGGACTATCTTCAAAAAGTAGTGGAGACATGGATCGTTCACACTCACTCGCTTTATTAATTTCTTTTCCTGGTTTATCTAAATTATAAACAGGAACTGTAATTCATCTTCATTTTAAGAAGTACATACTTCATAAGTTAGGTTTCCCTACATTCTCTCCAAAGACAAAACAAATCTAGTTTAGTCTTGTTTTTAAGAACCAAGGTCAGCAATATTATCATTTATATTTTGTAACTGTTTAAAAAAGAAAACACTGATCCTAAGTTTTTCTTAAAAATATTACCCATTTCCAGAGTATATATTTTTAAAGGAAATATCTTAAGTAAAACTCACTAATTTTTGGACCTAAATTAATTGAAACCCAGAATTGCGTTTAGATTCACATTTTTTTCTTAAAAAAATGAAAGGTTTTTTTTTTTTTCCTTTACTATCTCTGGGGGAAAAAAAGAACCTTCTTAAATTAGAATGTAGGAATGAGGGAAAAAGGCATTAAGCAATCTAGAATAAGTGCCTGAAAAGTACATTTTATTTTTCGAGGAGAAAAAAACTTAAATTTTCTTCATTCGTGGAAGAAACTTTTCAGATGTTAAAGTAATCAGAATTTTTTCTTTCATATGCTGATTTTAATTTTGAGTTGCTTGTTTATTAAGTATCACATTTAATATTTGAAATAAATTAGTTGTGGAAGTTATACTTTTTAAAATACACAAATTCCTAAGATCTGATCAGATTAACCATGCTTCAAGGTTAAGGGAAAGAAGCCTTTATTATTATCAGTAGGCTGTAAACTAATATTATTATTAAAAAGTAGAGTAAAAATATCACTCTGGTTATTACCTCATTTTTTTTGCATTTTTCATAAATGGACTACAAAATACACTTAAATCTATACTGATACTAAAAATGTCCTCATGAAAAAAATCCATTAAAAACTTTACTTTCTGAACTTAATGGAGGAGAAATGCAGTTTAAATGTATTTATAACAAGATTAAAAACAGAGCTTTCTGATCCCATTTTATAATTTGATTACATATAAATGTTTTCCAAACTGAGGTAAATGCAGAAGCAAAAATTAAACTTCTGGTTTTAAGATACATATGAATGCATAATACTTTAAAAATAAACTTGGTCTTTTAGGAAAATTTTCTAAAGAAAATATAAACAATACGACGAACACCTGATCAGATTCAAATTTTAAAGTATACAATATGAGTTAAGTTATAGACAGATGCTTTCCAAATGTGAATTTCCAGGCCAACTACAAAATGAGCCTTATTTTCAAACTTACATTAGCTGTTATTTACATGCTTTAATTCCTTTCATTTTCTATGTTCTGGTTTTAAAATGCAAAGCAATTCAGAGGGGATTAAGACTGGCACAGCTGAAATAGTATTTACCTAGACCCGCTTTTCCCCATCTGAATGTTTGGAAGTCAAAGTAAAGAGAGCTGCAGAAAAACTGCATACCAAGTAAGTTAGATATCTGTCATGTTCACAAGCCCCTTCTGCACATTTCCTTACGCCATGTTTGTGTTCTCCATGGCTCTATCCCCCTACCACCAAGTGAGACGCTCTAACAGGAGAATACTACTGTGGGAAGCATGCACGCCGCCTTCAGCTCCATTGTTAGAGCTGTTGCCAAATGGCATAATTACCTTTTCAGTCTATCTACTTCTCTGTGAGGCCTGCATGTGCAACTAAATGCTGAAGTGGTTTCTTATTGCTTTCTGAAAGAACTATTTTTATAATCCCCATAACTGAGGAGATCAGAGTATAAAACTAAGGTTTCCTAAAATCGGAAACAATAGGATGAAAGCACCCTTTTGGATGGCAAGTGCTAAAAAGTGTACAGTATTTCCATTTCACACATTCCTTGGCACTCACCATTCAGATTTACATAGCAGAATAAATGTAAAATAATAATTATTATTTTATTTGTATATAGACACAGTGGTTAGTAATACTTTTCCAAAGACTGCACTTTTCAGAAAAGGGGCAAACAGCAGAAAAATGTCTTGGACTTTAGAGGGAGATGTATCAATCACCCACCACAGCTCCAACTCACTGCTGACAGCTTCCCACGGCATAATGTGAAAGCAGATAAGCCTGACAGTCCAACCCACAGGGATTTATACAGGACAAAAAAAAAAAAGTTGAACTATTTAAATTGCTTAAGAATATGAAATGCATGAAGAGGAAAGTAAATAAATATATTAAAAGCAATAGATATTAAAAATTCACATTCTCACAGTGAGTTTGGACATACAGTAAATGAAAAGAACATTAGTGGAGAATGAAAACATTTACTTTTAATGTAATTTTTTAAAACATATCGTGAAAGTAATTGTTATAGGAGGCCCTCAGGGAATGCTTTGGCATAACCATTTAATGTCACCCCTCTCTTGAAAAGTAAGGAACTAACAAAATGAGATTTTAAGCAAAGACATCAGGCTTTGTGTGCCACCTTCCCAAACAATAAAGTTACACTAAGGAAAGAAAACCTTTTACTCCAAGCGTCTGTGTCCAGAAATTATGCTTGTTTATTGTTTAGTGTTTCTATTAAAGAGACCAACCCCATTTAGCTGTAAAGAAGGGAATGAAGTTGTGATTTGATGTCCACATTAAACATGCTCCAAAGATTTGAGATCCAAACAAGGTGAGAGAATTTTATGCCATTGAGAATCCACCATTTTTGCTTCAGGGAAAGTTACACATGGGTTTCCCCACCACTGCCTGTGCCCTCAGAAGAAATGAGTTGTGCACACGAAATGTGGCTGTGGGTTGTGAGCAAACCTTCTGTTTCTACCTTTTCATCCAGGTGAACTTTGCTCAGGGGTCTGGATCAGCTCAGAGACTTGAAATGATCATACCTTAGACAGAGGGTTGAAAGCAGTACGCATGCATAATATTTGCATATTTCTTGACATAGTTTTGGATAGGTACTAAAGGGACCATTTGAAAAAACACTAGGGTCATGAAACTTCTGTTTCATCTCATATACAAGAATCAAAAGTAAAGTTTAAGGCAAAGAAGGGAGTTGGAGATTTATTAAAATTTGGGAAATGAAAAAAAAAACCCACCCACCTAAAGTTTTGATATGTTTAAAGCAAATTTTTAAAAAATCTATTTTCTATTAATAACTACAACAAAAGGCCATCTTAAACAGATAACCTCAGATTCAATGTGTTCCAACCCTTTGTTAGTTAGATCTTAGGAAAAGAACTGCAATGAAATCACTTTTTTTCAGGGACTCTGCACATTCTTCAAGTTCAGAGATTTCATAATCTCATTTGGTTTAAAAGTGACTTTCCACACATTTAACTCAGAAAACCCACTGGTATATTTTAAGTTCCTGATTTTTCGTTTTAGAAAATAATTTTTCATAATAAAGGTATAGCTAGTTCTACCACCTGTGTATGCTAATAAGTTAACTGGGTTAATTCAAAGGGATTTTTGTTTGTTTTTTCAGTTTGTTCTAATAAATTGCTTACCATTTTCTAGAGAGTTCCCTGTTTTGATGAAATACTTTCTTTTGTCCTCAGGCCAATTTTGTCTTTCCTGTAAGTGCTTTGTTATATTCAAGTAGGCTTCATCAAGACTCATGGCCATAAAATTGGGATCATAATCAGCAAGTATTTCCTTAACCTTCAAAAGGAACAAAATGGTTTAAATTTTGCTGCCGTAGCATAACCTGTCACATACAGCTAATAAGAAACATTTAATACTCTTACTTTGCAACTACAGTAACAATCCTGCAATCAATAGCTCATGGATTTAGGGAATAAATAATTTACTACCAGGACAAATTTGTCCAAATTCTCTTTTGTATTAAAATAGATCATGAAGGCAGAAGATCACACACCGGTAATAGCTTTATTTGATACAATCTCTATTTAGCCACCTATATCTAGATATAGTAAGTGATTCAAATAAACATCAGATATCATCATTCTGGTAGTCACAGTAAAAAACGGTTAAGCAATGCAATTTTAAGTAGCTGACCAAAAGTAGAAGTGGGAACAATAGGATCCTGTTTCTCCTCACCTTTTATGATGGTTTTTGTACATTTTTAAAAGGAATAATCTTACATAAAGGTACTATGTTGTTTTAGAAAGTCGTTCTATTTCAAATAATTGTAATATACACATAAAACTCCACTCAATACACACATTAATGCATGTACCCACCCATTCAGGAGAACAAAGCTCAAATTTCAGGATTTAAAATGGAAAAGATGACACAATCTGTAGTGTCTGTGACAATATTAAATGATGGAAATAGTCTGGAGTTGCATCTTGGGATAAAAGAAACACATAAAGAAATCAGAATCTCTGTATGATTCTAGAAATACCTTTTATATTAGTTTTTTTTTACATGAAACTGACTTTTTTAAACCAGTGAAGTATTAACTGAAATTAGAGGAAATGGTTGCCAAAGGAATATGTATGTTAGAAAAACATACTTACTAAATGATGTTATGGTTCCTTCTAGTATTTAAAAGCTGTCTGCTGTATCATGAGAAAATCACTTTTGATGATTTATAAAAAGAAAGCTTTTTAGCTTAATATAATTATGAACAGCTGAGTCGAAGGTAATTTTAGAAAATGGTGACATAAAACTTGGCCAAGCTTTGCTAAGGGAGTACCTTAATTAGCTTTGTTCTTGTAGAAGAAACCGCTTTTATAATGTACTCAAATAGAATCTTTCTAGTGAAAATGAAACTCTGGAAAGACTGTAGTTGGCAGCCAGCTAAGATTATTCTAAATGAGAAGTACTCCCTAGAGACATTGAGTACTCACTAACTTCCTTTACATAGGATACTGCTTTAAGAACGAGAATAGACATGTTCCAGTAAAAATCCAGAACTTACTTAGGCTTCGAGCACAGTTAAAGCTATCCCCTTCCTTTGGATAAAACAAAAATGGCTTTTCCTTAAGCTTTTAAATCAAGCCATAAATATTAAGGTTTTTATAGTTAGTGAATTTGTGCTGCAGTTTATTTATACATTAAACACCCATTAGTTATCTAGCTAGATCCTGCTCAAATCTGAAGAAAGAGTTCTCCAACTTATGTAAATAATTAGACTAAAAACTAAAACCAATGTAGTTCTCATTGTCATACTGTCCTAAGTTTTACTGAATTAAAAGTAGGACTCAAAATAATTCTTTCTTACAAAGTCTTTTAAGGATTTTTCAAACTTATGAAAACCCAGTAATATTTAAGGTCAGCATTTTATGTCTTTCTAATTAGGAATACAGTAGAACGGACAAGCAGTAACCAGACATGAGTGCGCTACCCTCTCCCCCTCACCTTTCTAGAGGTAGGCACAAAAGCACTCGCTTCCACAGACTATTTTTGTAAAAGTTGAAAATAAAAATTTTTTTAATTGTGGATGAAGTATCACTTTAATTTTTTTTGGGGGGGGTTCATTTCTAGGGATAATGAGGTGGGATACAAATAAGAGGAGTGAATCTAACGACCATTAGTGTAAGTACATGGTAGGAAGTGCTAGGCCATAGTTTGTCAAGCATTTCAATTCAGACAGTAGTCTTTAACACACTGCATTTTACCGCAGTAGTCTAAAAGTGTTTGATGTAGCACTCTAAAATTTTAATGTATTTCTTAAGTTCCAGCACTGGTATGACAGTCCAGTTATTATCAAAAAATAAATAAGTAAAAGGACAAAATGGCAGTTTTTTGTATGTGACAGCTTAGGCAATTTTATTGAATAACTGAATCTTTATACTTCAGAGATCCTTTTCAAAGCCATAGATTATTCCCTTTTTCCCTGGATTATCAGTCTCTTAGACATTAAATGCTCATAAGCATCTTTACTAAATTGTGGAACAAGGAAAGCAGCTAATCAAAATAATTGAATTTTATTATGGTTTAAAAACACTGATAAAAAATATTTCAGAAAAGAGGTTGAAATTAATGACTTGAGCAGATTCTGTAAATTATAAATATCAGGTGAGTCTAGTATATTGCACATTAAGAAAAAAAATAACTAAAAGTTAATTTAGGTTATAAATAATGCAATTCAAAGTTTTCTGGGGAGATAAGAGTTTCCTAAACAGATGAAAAAATACATGAAAAAGCAGAGAATTGGGAAATAGAAGGGTGTATTCTGGATACAATAAACAGCTCAGTATTCAACATATAAGCTTAAGAAGTGGTAGGAGGTAAGACTAAAGGGATAAGCTAAGGCCAAATTCTGATGTGTGAAGGCATTTGGAGTTGATTTTCTTGGTGACAGGAAATCCGTGAAAGGCTATATAAGTAGGGGTGAGACATCAGACTTACCTCTCTACTCACAGCTCGGTATTTGTCAAAGTTTGGTGGCACTATAATAAGTTGTGGGCAGAGTCTTTTAGCAATAAATCCTGGCATGGCTGCACGAACTCCAAACCTCCTTGCATGATAATTTGAAGTACTCTGAAAGAAATGGACCACATGGGAAAAATATACAAAACTAAATGAAGATATTGATCGATGCATTCAAAAGAAACACATTACTGATGTGCATTTCCAAAACAAGGACATTTATAAGTCACTGTCTCAAATCAAGCTTTGACTTTATCCCATCATAGTATTACAATATCATGACCCTCTCTCTTGGCTGTCCCCATACTTATAATGTGACACCAGGGAATAAGCAAGCCTGTACTAATAAAAATGTTCTCTTACATTTCCAGTCACTAAACTTCATTGTTTTTAAGGCATACCCATAATACTATACATCAAAGTTTGGATAATAGTGGGTGATGTTACATGAAAGTAAGAATTTAGTAATAGTATAGTTATAAAGTAATATTATAGTACAAATCGTATAGATGTTACATGAAAGTAATAGTATAGAAAATAATAGTATAGTAATAGTAATATATATACCACAGTAATAGTATGGTATAATAGTATAGATTTAGAATTTACTGTATTTGAGATTTTGGAAATTTTTCATATATATAACAAAAACCAAGGCCCAATATATGGTCAGCCAAATTACATCTCCAAAATGAAGTAATAAAAGCTTATAAGAACTTTAAAAATTAAGTTTTATTTTTTAAGTCTTCCCTATCTTTTTTAGTGAAAACATTTTAATCAGGAGATGGAACTGAAAAACTGAGAAGGAAAAGGAGAACATTACTTATTAATCCCTGTTGATGATAACCTGGCAACAGTCTATGTCAACAGGTAGACCATAGTACCACATAAAAATTTTTTTATCACAAATGAAATCTTTGGAATCTAAAGTGAAAAGTCAAAGAAATGCAAAACAGAATCTACCAAATGGAGTAATTATTTCACAATAAGATTATCAATTTGCCACTAATGGTTTTTAAATGGCATTTTAAAAATATTCACAGTACTCAAAACTATGCTAATCCGTGGTCAATATTCCAGAACAGAACATGCAGATAGCACTAGAAAGACAAATCAATGCTTTAAATATAAATAAGTCTAATGAACTTGATATAAAAGCTAGATCTATAATAGAATAAAAACAAAATTTTAGATAGGACTTCCTTTAACTTTTAGGTTGTGGTAGATGGAAAATCATAGCCACAATATTTTGTGGTTCCTCCTATCAAATCGTGGGTTCTAGTTCCTCATGACAAGTGACTTGCATTATGAAGTGTGCTTTGACCAAAAGTATATGAGGGAGTGACATTATGTGAGTCATGAAGCCTAGGCATTATGAAGTCTGCACTCTCTGCCTTTGCATTTTTGGGATCCGGCAACCATGTAAAGATCTCGGGTTAGGTTACTAAATGATGCAACATGAGAGGGGAAAGTTGAATGGCTAGAAGCCATTCCAGACTTCTCTTTCAGTCGAAGTGCCAGGCATTGTTAGTGAAGCCATTTTGGATCCTCCAGCCCTAGCTAAATAGCCCTAGCCAAACCCAGGTAGAGATTAGCTATCCCCATTGTAATCTGCTCAAATTACAGAATCATGAGCAAATAAACTGTTGTCCACTAAGTACTGAAGCGTTCATTATGCAGCAATAAATAACTGCTACAGGGTCTAAGTTCTAACTGTGAGTGCTAAGTTAAACATTCAAGGATCCATCAAATTCATTAAAAAAAGAATTCTAACTGTAACACTGGAATAATCACACATGTATCATCACCACCACTACTCTGTAGATAGATTTTTATGAGTTTAACAGGACAAAAACAATTATGCTTCAAATCTTATTAGAAGGGAAATCTACTAGGTTCAGCATACAAGGGGGGGTAATCTTTGTTTAAATATAACAAGAATCATTTTGAATTTGGAAACAATAACCAATTTTTAAGAGGATAAAAATTATAGGAAAGAAAATATTTTGTGGATTTAGCAGTGAATTCAGCTTTAACATGACTACAGCATGTGTGTATATATATATATATATATATATATATATACACACACACATATACACACACATATATAATTTGATAATATATAAATAATGGTGTTACATATTCTTAGTGCAATTATATTTTTTTCAAATATGAGTTGATGATTTATAAACTTTAGCTGGAAATGTAAGAGAACATTTTTATTAGTACATTTATAAATCATCAACTCATATTTGAAAAAAATATAATTATAGGAAAGGGAAATGTTCTTTCAATAAACACTGTTTTTTGGAACCAGGCAATTTTATTGAATAACTGAATATTCAATCAATTTTATTGAATAACTGACTGTTAGTTGCCTGCATACTCATGAGGGCAGAGATAATGAACAGATTATAGTTTTATAATAAAATAATAACTTAGTAGGAATTAGGTTTATAGCTATCTATGGCATTGGAAGGAGTTAGGGAATAGGGAAGAATTTCCCTTGTTTCTCTTGGTTGATTTGTTTGTTTGTTTTTTTAATAGCAAAACCCAACTATTCCAGTTGCTACTTTTAATTCCCAACATGTTTTTAGCTACATATGGCTATCCTGGTGATCCTTGCCTTCTATGGTTAAGGTGGAATAAGGAAGAGTAACATAATCAGAAAAGCAAAGGTTCCAAGTCATGGGGAAAACTACTTAATTACAATACTATATTAATGAAATATGTGACTTGAGAATGGGTTAGCAAACCTTTCCTGCAAAGGTCCAGATAGTACTTACTCAGTCTTTGTAGATCTTATGTTCTCTGTGGTACTTACTCAACTATGCTCTTTTAGTGCAACAATAATAATAAATGAATGGGTGTAACTGTGTTTTAGTAAAATTTTATTTATAAAAAAGGGGGCAGGCTGGATTTGGATCTCAGGCCATTGTTTGTAAAACCTGTGCTTTAGAATAACTTTTTTTTTTCTTCTTCAATTCTCTTTAACCAGAATAGTTAAGAAAAACATAATTTGCAACAAAAAGATACAGTGCCACTCTACCATTTGCCAGGTTTGTAACTTTAGGGAAGTTATTAAATATCTCTCTGAGTTTGTTTTCCTATCTGTTAAATGGAAATAAAACTTGTACCTCAAGTAATGTTGAAAAGATTTAGTAATTGAACACATAAAGCAACCAGAAAAATACTCAGTATACTGATGGAATTCAATAAAGTCTTCCCCCTTCATAAACCAGTAAGGCTTACTGGAATATGTTATGAAATTTCCTTTTCATCTTTGATCTTTACATACCAACATACTTGATGATCCTACAGCAATGGGTTTATCCTTCAATTCCGGATTGTCTCTCATTTCTACAGCTGCATAGAAAGCATCCATGTCAATGTGCACTATGGTATTATTCAGATCCCGGCTCTGTTCTAATTCCATTGCAAATCTGTCAACCTAAGATTAAAAAAGTTAACATACTTTTGACAACATATTGTAACACTACTAATTCTAACATTAATCTTACTTTAGTAGGTATCTATCGGATTCTGTCCCTCCATCCATCCATCCATCTGCCCACCCACCCATTAATGTATATTTATTTGTTGTTTATTAAGACTGGTCATTGCTTTTATTTTCACAAACATAGGCAGTCTGTTCTCAAATATCATTCCCTACCAATTCTTACATTTCTCAATACCCACAAGCACATAACAGGTACTTAAGTATTTACTGAATGAATAAATGATTCCAACTGCTTATATCAAATGATTCCACTGCTTTATAAATTTGGAGAACAATTTACTGTAACTAAAAGCTTCTGTTTAGGTAAAATAAACAACTACTCCTATCTGACTCAAGATATCAATGTCTTAAAATAGCAAAAAAGGAAATGAACAACAAAAAATTATACTTCTTTGGTATATGATGTTTATGTTAAATAGAACTATACAACTGGACATACCAAATCATAAGGTAAACATTCCTTCTGTAGAATTGCTTTTATAAGGCTAAAATTTGATAACTGTTAGTCTATAAAAATCAAAATTGAAAATTTAAGTTGCAATTTATTCTTTCATGAAATTTCAATATATATGTCAAATATAACAGTAAAGAATCTTAATCTTTAAATAATTTTTTATTTATTTAAAAAGAGATAGATAAGAAAGAGAAATGAGAGGTGGGAAAAATACGCAAAATAGGGCAATAAGAAAAGCATGTATATAGCAGACAAACTCATTCCCAGGTTCCTTTTTTGTGGCCTCAACTATAGAGGCTGAAAAAGCTAAATATTTTCTCAGTTTCCCTCCAGCTGGGGGTAGTTGTGTGACCTTTTTGATCTATGTAACATAAAAACCAGTAAAATCGTGACGAGCAGAAAGCTACTGAGTGAGATGGAATACATAAAGAACATGGAGGAATGCCTGGCATATGGCACAAGTTCAATAAGCGCAAACTATTTCTAAAAGGATCAATGGATAGTTGCTTAAGAAAGCAATCAAAAACTGAGGGAAAAACAGACAGAAATAAACAAGTGCGGTGATCTCTGGAATAAAAGCAATGTCCATCATGTGGAGATCCCCATAGCAGGTTTCCTCAAAGGTGAAGTTACAAGGGTATAATTTAGCTTTTTCCACTCATTGGACTTCAACCTTGCTTCTATTCTGAAGAAGTTTTTTTCATGGCATTCCATCTTAGCATTACAGTGACACTAGCTGCCCACTAGGTGCAGGTTAAGACGGTAACTTCTCTTTTGGAAACAATTACACTTAGTCATATTTGTCTCCAGCAGCCACAGTAAGACTTTTTAGAGGGTCTGCTCCTGTTTAGGGTGCAACTCACTGAATGACCTGCAGGGCTCTGTGCCTTCTTCAAGCTGTTCCTCTGTCTAGAATGCCCTTCCTAGTTCTGTCACAAAGCCTTCAGATATCTCTCTGAAACTTAACTGGATCTCTGTCTTCCACACCAAAGAATTTAACATTCCTTTGTTTTTCTGTTCTTACTACATTACACTTATTGCATTAAATACTAAATTTTCAGTTTAGTACCTAAGAAGAGACCTTATCTTAGATAAGGAAGAGAAAAAACTTATCTGCCATTAAATTCTTTCCCCGAGACAGAGGTGAAAAGGAATAAAACTGATACTGATATTCATTTATTCATGGTTAAGAAAGTAGTATTTGTAGACAAAGTTTGGAGAAGGCTGATCTCATGCAGTGAGACACCACACCTATAAATGGAACTTTTCAACATTACTCCCATTTATCACACAGATTTAAAACAACTATTTCTTCCAGTTCAATTTTAAACTAGAGAATAACATCCTGACATAAAAAAGATGTAAGCAAATCATGGAAACTGTTAAAAACAAGAGTTTAAAAACTACTCTATATTAATCCAGAAAATATGCCTAAGATATGAGAATAAGAGAGCGACATCTGAAATATCTTAACCTAGAATCAACGGAAAAGAACAAGATAATGCATATAATAGAAAGCAAGCCAAATGGGAAAAATTCCTAGACTCATACGTTAAAGCTATGGCAGTTTCTTCAGCAATCTATTGACTGTTCTGTGCTTACTGAAACTGTACACTTGCCAAAAGGAAACCTCCCCATTGAATGACTCATACATTCCATTTTCCTTTACTATCTCTCATTAGTCACCTTTGTCTGAACTCTCAACATCTGCCAAATGCCCACTACTACTGCGTTTTTCGAGTGTCTTCTACCGAGATCCTCATTCATGTTTTCCTTTCTTCCATTTTTCCTTCCAAGTGACTTTCAAGTTCTAATCTGGGTCTCTAATATACTTGTGTATGTTATCTCTTTTGCTACAGTTCAGAACTGGTAATGTCACAATAGTTAAGAATAATGGTTCCTGTTTGGGTCTCAGCTCTGCCACTAATTAGTTACATGGTAGTGTAACTATCTTCCCATCCTCACTTTCCTTATTTGTAAAGTGGAACTAAAACAACCTCAAAAGGTTGAAAGAATTAAAAGCGATACCCATGTAGTGCATTTATCCAGGAATATGGTAAGACTTTAATGATATTACCTATAATTTTAAAAGTAGAAGTTATATTTACTGAGTATATTATATGACACATGCATAAGTGCTTCTTATGTTAACTCATTTTTAGTAGACAAATTAATTCTGAGATAATGATTATTGTTCCCATTTTACAGATGAGGAAAATAAAGCTCAGTAAGACTAAGTAATGCGCCCTAAGTCATACAGCTGATGAATGTTAGAACTAGATCTGGAAACCAAGTTACGTACTCCAAAGTCTGTGCTCTTTCCATTATTTTATGATGCTTCCCTAAAATAGATTTTTAAAAGTCTTTATCATTGAAATAAACTCAAACCAAACTCTAATGGCATATTTTATATCCATATTATGTTTTATTTACTTTTTTTAAATCTTCTTTTTCAATTACATCTAGGAGACTATTTCAGAAATATTGTCTTTTATTCTCTTAATTAGTATTACCCTAAATATTGTTGAGTAAATTCGAGTTCATAAAAACAATTGTTAAAATGGTCAAAATACACTGATTTGCTGTGTAGTTGCCATTTAATATAACATAAGTGTTTGTCTATTCAGTTTATGAATCCATGTTATAATGTGTTCGGGCACCTACAAAAATGTGCCTTTCAGAGTGTAATGAGGATGGGATGGAGTAAGGAATAACACTTAGAGTGGTTCTGAAGGCATTTCCCATGAAAACCTCTCTGTTCTCGCAGACCTCTCTGTTCTTCCAGACTCCTTAGGACTTCCTTAATCCCCTCCCATTTATACAACTTCTTTAAAGGAAGTTCAACAAACAAAACAATTTAACAATCAACATAAAACACATTTCCTGCCATTCCCTTTGCAAAAGATGCCAGAGAACCTCCCATGAAATAGTCAACTAAAATTGTAACAAAATCTAAATTCTAGTACATAATGTAAGGTATTTTCTGTTCCTCCAGATTATTAGCATATTTAAGGATATGAGCTTTAAAAATAGTATGAATAAAGGAAAGTTGTTATATTGCACCACTTACTTGTATTGTATCTTTAAAATTTAAAGATAGCTGTAGATTATATTAACAGATCAATAAAACTTACCAAAAATAATGTAAATGCCTTAAGAATTAATATCAATTTAAAAACAATCTTATTGTGGACAGAGTGGAATTTTTTAACTTAATGAAATGATGCTTAAATTTATTTGGAGAATACATGAGAAAAAAAAAATTAAAGAAGAGTACTGAGGGAGGGTATTACTAGCATTCCATAATTAAAATTGCATGATACTGATACAGGAAAAAATTCAATTGATTAGGAGAGTCCAGAAATGAATCCAAGTACAATGAGAGTTCAGTATATGAAAGTGCCTCTTCAATTCAGTATAGAAAGGACTTGTGATTCAATAATTGGTATTGGGACAAGTGAATCATCATTTAGGAAAAATATCATTTCGGGAAAATATAATACTCACCATTTAAGAAAACAATACTTCACACCTTACATCAAAACAAATTCCAAATAAAGATTTGAGTATAACAAAATCTATAAAAATACTAAAAGAACACATAGGCTTGTTTGTGAAAAATAACCTCTATATATGCACAATACTAAAATCAAGAAAAAATAATTTTTTAAATGTAGTTGGACTTGTTTAAATAAACATTTAAAACTGTGTAGGGTAAAGGAGGTCAAATAAATGGTGATGGAAGGAGAATTGACTCTGGGTAGTGAACACACAATGCAATATATAGATGATGTATTATAGAAATGTACACTTGAAACCTATGTAATTTTACTAACCATTGTCACCCTAATAAATTTAATTAAAAAGGGAAAAAAGATTGTTGGGAAACAAACCAACAAAATAACAAATAAATAAAACTGTTGAGGAAAAAAACTGCAAAAGTAAAAGACAACATACTGGAAAAATATTTACAGCAAATGGCATAGGAAACAATCCTTAAAATATGATAAGATACAAACTCCTCTAGAATGTAGACAAAGGATATTGCTTTGCACTGCAAGTTGAACCCCCAAATCCATTCTCTCTTCCTTCCATAGTAATAGATTTTAATATATTTTACAGCTTCTCCTGCAGTTAGGTGTGACCATGAAACCTCAATTCCTGACAAAAGAATGTGAGCTGAAAAGTAACGTATGCAACTTCTTTTTCACCTGTTTAACAGCAAATTAATTGTCTTTGATTTTTTCCCTCATTCTTTTTTCCTTACCAGGGGCTAGAACACGGATTGGGGGTAATCCAGTTTTGTCAATCCCAGTAAGGATAACACTATGAGATGATGGAACAACACGATGCAGAATCTGGGTCTCTAAGACATTGTGGTGGTCAAAACCAGCTAACCAGCTGGGACTACTTACCTATTATGTGAGAAAGAAATTATCTTAATTGAACCATTATATTTGGGGTCTCTTGTGCCAGTTACTTAGCCTATATCCCAACAAACAGAATAAAAGAGGAAATCCCCACACACAAAAAAATATTAATGAGTAAGTGTGAAAAGACAATCTTTCTCTATCATAATCAAAGGAGGGCAAATGTAAACCACCATGAAATATTTGGACACTGTATCAGCAAAAACTAAAAGACTGACAAAATTGATAGAATTTAGTTGTAAACATGTATGGGAGGAAACCAGCATTCTTATGTTGAAAATGTAAAATGGTACAACCTTTGGTGAAAATAACAAGATGAGAGGGCAAAGATATATAAATGGTTATCACAAAGTTGTACATAAAATGAAAAACTGGCACGAAGGTGGAGTAAGGTAAATAAATTATGGTGCCTCCATACATAATGAATTAAAAATGATGATTCGACATACATATCATCTTTTGTCACGATAGCAGACAATTTAACACAAGAGAGAAAAATTAGCTTTTGCTCTGGGAAAGCATGTATCAAAACAAAATTACACATTGTAGTTTGGAAAAGAAAACATAAAATTTATGATCTCAACTCTATCATGAGAAGAATTTTGTAGCTTATCAGATTAATATTATAATTTTATCGTTATGTTGTAGCCTAAAGTACTTTGTTAAATTGAATCAGATTTTGATAGATGATAAAACTATCTTTAAAATTAAACTTGTTTAATTAAACTTGTTAAGGAACATAAGCTTTGGGTTAAATCCTAGCTCTGCCAACTGCTTGTCGTATGAAGTTAGGCAAGTTTCTTAACCTAATTAAGGCTCCATTTACTCTTCTGTATAACGAGGGTGACAATGTCTAAGGGCATATTTGTTTTGCACATATTACGTTTTTTTTATTAGTTTCAGGCGTACAAAAAATGTAATAGACATTTACACTCCTTACAAAGTGATAACCCCCTCCCCCAATCTACTACCCCTCCGACACCATATATAGCTGCTAAAATTCCATTGACTCTATTCCTTATGTTAAATTTTTATGCTTTACCATATAACAAACATTTACATTTCATTTCGTTTTCAGTTATAACATGACCACCATGAATTTTAACTCTCATTTACTATCCTACCAGCTTCCATTTTATTTAGCAATTGAATCAATACCTGTAATTGTGCTTTCCTGAGCTGCTGACTGGTAATTTGAGCTTTTTGTTGCATCATATTTTCAATTCGTTGGTTCACTTGCTTTTCTTTCTTGAGCTCATTTTCATAAAATCTGGACCCCTATGCGTAGGAAAATAAAACAAAATGTGAGAAAAATGTCTGAAGAATAGGATCATAGTAACATAACCTTCTAGAATCAGAATAATTGAATTAAAAACTTAGCTTTACTACTTATAGCTGGGTGACCCTTAAATTAATCTATGTCTCAGTTTCCTTATCTGTAAAATGAATTCATAGGATTGTTGTGAGGCAGTACTTAGTACAGTACAAACTCTGAGACGAGTACATAGCTGCGCTCAGAAAATAACATTGTGTCTTAGGCAGAATCCTCCAGGCATATCCAAGGCCTTGGTTAGATGGGTCATCAATTATCTCTTTCACTTTTACTTTAAAGGTATTTTTTAAATTTAATGGTAGTTGTTAAAGAAAACGTAAAAAATAATTTTTAGAAAATTACCCGTCATCCCATAATCAAACATTTATCCATTCATCAGGTTGATAGACATTTGGATTATTTTTACTCTTTGGCTATTTTGAGAAATGCTGCAAAGAACATTTGTGTACACCAACACTGTGTGAGAGTTCTAATTTCTTTACGTCCTGGCCAATATTTTTTATTGTCTGTCTTATTTATAATACCCATTCCAGGCTACAATAGTGTCAATGGCATCTCATTGTTGTTTTAATTTGCATTTCCCCAGTGACTAAAGATGTTAAACATCTTTTCATGTGATTATGTGCCATTCTTTAGTGAAATGTCTACTTAAGTCTTTTGCCCATCTTTGAATTGGGTTGTCTTCTAAGGAGTTGTAAGAATTCTTTGTATATTCTAGATGTAAGTCCTTTAACAGTTGTGTGTTTTGCAAATATTTTACTCTAGTATGTTGCTTATCTTTTTTATACTTTTAATGGTGTCTTTTGAAGTGCAAACATTTTGATATTTGATGAAATCTAATATGTCAACTTTTTCTTCTTTTGACTACGGTTTTGGTATTTTATCTAAGAAATGTTTGCCTAACCAAAGGTCCAAAGAGTTTCTCCTATCTTCTAAAAGGTTCATTGCTTTAGTTCTTACATTTAAGTATATTTTGAGTTAATTTTTGTGTATGGTGTGAGGTGAGTGTCTAAGTTCATCTTTTTTACATGTGGATATCCAATTGTCCCAGCATCATTTGCTGAACAGACTATCCTTTTGCCTTGGTACTTTTGTCAAAAATCAATAAATGATAAAATTTATTCTGGACTCTTAATTCTGCTCATTGCTCTATAAGTCTAGCGTTATGACAGTAGCACATTGTCTTGATAACCGTAGCTTTATAGTAAGTTTTGAAATAAGAAAGTCAAACACCTCCACATTTGTTCCTTTTCAAAACTGTTTTGGCTATTTTAGATATTTTGCATTTCCATATAAATTTTAGGACCTGCTTGTCAATTTCTGCTTGTCAGTGCAAAAAAGCCCCTGGAATTTTGATGAGTGATTATGTTGAATCTATACATCAGTCTGGGGAGAATTGCCTTCTTAATGATATTGAGTCGTCTCATCTTTGAACATGGACTACCTCTCCATATTTTAGAGCTTTAATTTCCTTCAGTATCTTTTGTTGTAATGTCCAGGATACAAGTGATACACAACTTTTGAAATTCCGTAGAATTTTCTATATATAAGATCATGCTATCAGCAAAGAGATAGCTTTGGTCCTTCCTTTCCTCTCTAGATGACTTATTTCTTTTAATTGCCTGCTAGAATTTTCAGAACTATGTTGAATAGAAGAGGTGAGGTTGGACATCCTTATCTTGTTCCTGATTTTAGGGGGAAAGTGTTTAGTCTTCTACCACAAAGTATGATGACAGCTATAGGTTTTTATACATATCCTTTATTATGTTGTAGAAGTTCCCTTCTATTTCAAGAGTTTTTAGCATGAATGGATGTAGGATTTTGTTAAATATGCTTTTACTCCTCTACGGAGTTGACCATGTATTTTCTGTCCTTTTTTCTATGAATATGATGTATTACATTAATTGATTTTTGGATGCTCAACCAACCTTGCATTCCTAGGATAAATCCTACTTGGTTATGGTACATAATTTTTTTAATATATCGTTGGATTCAGTTTGCTAACATTTTGTGGAGGACTTTTACATTTATAATGACCTGTAATCTGCTCATCTGGCTTTGGTATCAAGGGGATATTGGCCTAATAGAGTAAGTTGGGAAGTAGGGATAGATGAAACAACATTTGCAAAAACACTGGTAACTGTTGATGCTGGGGTGATAATAACATTACTTTACTATTCTCTCTATTTTAGTGCATATTTAAAATTTTCTGATAAAAGTTTGTCAAAGGTGAATTGCATTGCTATGGATCAGCAAAAATTAGAAAATTCAATTTAAAAAACATATTTATGATAACCCTGCCAATAAACACTAGAGGAATGTATGTTATATAGAATATATAAATATTTTAATATATATTGATATATAAGGTATATATTTTATGATTGCAATATATATCAATCACATGATAAAAATCAATTATATGATGTATGTATGTATATTATTCTGTGATTTATATATATCATATAACATTTATACGGAAGACCTAAGATTCAAGAATACCCAAAATACTCTTGAAAAAGAACAGAGAACAAAAAAAGAACTTGTTCTGGACGATATCAGGATCTATTATAAAGTATTTTAATTAAAATCATGTTAGATATGTACAAGAACAGACAAATAATCCATTGCAGGAGAGTGTGCTACAGATCAGTAGGAAAAGGATGGATTATTTAATAAATAGTACTGGGAAACCGAGAAGGGTGAGGGATGATCTGATAGGGACATCTAGGATAACTTAAACATTCTATTTATTAACGTGAAAACCAGTTTATAGGTTTTATTCTCTTCTTTCCAAAAAAATTTTATGATGAAAATTTCAAAGAAGTCTCAAACAGAAAAATAGATTAGTACAATAAACACATATAAAAGAATTATCACTGAGATTTAACAACTGTTAACATTTTGCCATATTTCCTTCATTGATTTTTTTGTAAGTGAACTGTTTTAAAATAAATTACAGATAAAATGACATTTAGCTATTCCATATAGTATTTCAGTATACATCTTTAAAAACAAGGCCATTTTCCACATATGAGTAAACATAGTATTTCATAACTAATAAAATTAACAGTAATTCCCTAATATTATCTAATGCCCTTTCCATATTCAAATTCCCCTAAATGTTCCAAATGTATTTATTTGTTCAAACCAGGATCCAATCAGGGTTCATATGTTATAATTGCTTAGTTCATCTCTTAATTCTTTTACTTTTAAAATTGGATCTATGTTTTGTATACTTAAAAAATTATTTTCCCCTCAATGTTTTATTTTGGAATTTCCAAGTCTTCGAAAGTTGAAAGAAAGATGCAATGAACACCTATGTGTCCTCATCTAGATACAGCAATTGTTAATATCCTGCTACATTTGATTTCTTCCTTAAGTCTTATGCACCCACAGGTGCACACACACACACACATAAACTTTCTTTCTCATTTTTGACTAAATCATTTGAAAGTAAACTGCTGTGAGTATCAGCATGCATTACCAAAGAATGAAGATATTCTCTTAAATTTTACACCTTTCTGCATGGATATTTCATAATACATGAATGAAACCAAAAAAATGGTAGGGAAAAAAGAAACATTAAAGAATTCTTTTATGACCTTGGAGAAAGCCATATGTAGTTGACTAATTCAAGTACATAAAAAAAAAAAGAAGCAAACAAAAGACTTCTGCATGGGTGAAATTACCGTAAGCAAAGTGAAAAGATAAACAATAATCCAATGGAAAATTATTCAAAGGGTAAAAAGAGATAGTAAACAAGGAAATACAAATGGCTTTTAAACATATAAAAAGATGCATAATCTCACTTCTCATAAGAGAAATACAAATTAATGCTACACTACATTATTATAGATTGGCAAATCCAAAAGTTTAGTAACACACTGTGTTGGCACAGTTGTTTCCTGGTAATACATTCTCACATACTGGCAATGGAAATGTAAATTGATACAAACAAATGGAGGGCAACTGAGCAATTCAGAAAAATTGCACATGCATATATCCATTTGTGCTATTTGCATTTGGTGGAACAGTTCCACTTGTGGAAATTTCTTCTATAATTATACTTGTACATATGTCAAGTTATGAAGAACAAGGTTGTTCACTGTAGTACTTTTTGTAAAAACAAAAGACTAGAAATATATCCATCAATAAAGAGTCGGACTGGTTTACTATATTATATCCACACATGTAGTATAAAAAAGAATGAAGATCTTTAATTACTTATACAGAAAGACCTCCAAGTTATATTAATTGAAACAAAAATAAAAAATACAACAACTATAGTATTCTCCTACTGGGACTAAAAAAAAGGTAAAAAAATACATGTATATTATTTTATTTTATATGCATATCATGTACATGTGAAGTAAAAAACTGGATAGCAAGAGCAACAGAATAGAAAGGAGATTATTCCATATCCATACGTAGCTTAACAATATTATATATTAATATATTAAAAATTAAAACGGGTGTTTAAAACTTACCAATTTTCAGTTAAACGGAAAATCAAAAACTTACGAAGTTAAAGACAGTGAAAGAAACAAAGAACATACCTTTGTGGCTTCCATTATAATTTTATTTATTTTCTCTTTATCTAATCCTTCCATCCCAGCTTTATTATCATTAAGTCCCATCCTAAGCAGAAGATCATCTTTGTAATTGTTCTTCTCCTCTGTGCTATCCATGGTGTAGACTTAGCGTTAAAATGGATTTTTTTATTACCTGAAAAAGCATACATAATAAAAACTGATTTTCAAAATGTTCATGGGGGAGCTGAGAGGTGAATGCTTAAAAGTTAAACGGTTACAGAAATCAGCAAAACAAAAAAATGATGGTTAAGAATTTTTAGCTATTGATAAATTATTATTTTTATTTAAAAATTACTATCCCAAGATTATTGTACTCTGGGAGAGAAGAAAGGAATTAACATTTCCTGAAAGCTCTGTGCCAGCCACTATGCTTGGTGCTTTACACTTAAACCTATCACAGCAGCCCCAGAAGGTAAATATTATTATCTGCAATATAAAGAGAAAAGAAACCTTTTCTTTTAGAGTCTTAGAAAATGTGTACCAACACAAATTTGCTAATAAGTGATGACATCTGTGTTGAAACCCAGGCCTGAGTTCAAAGTTTGTGTTCTTCCCATAATATACTCTATAGGAAATAAATAACAAAACAACGTGCACTCTACTAAACATGTTAAGTTCAACAGCACGTATTACCTACTGTATGCAGAGCTCCATTCTTAAAGCAGTGAAAAAATACAGACAAAATAATAATCTATTCACTTTCAGGAAATTATTACATTTTACAATGTTATGTCACTTCTAAGGTTACAAAAAATCATTTCAAATAATAATAATTCTTTAATATTTTTAGATAGTTCTTTAAAATTTACCTTCACATACATTAGCTTTTTAAAATATTTATAATAACCATGCAAAAGTAGATTTGGTTATTCCCATGTTAGGACGAAAGAAATTTCGGGATTTCAGGAAGGTCAAATGAATTGTCCAGCATTACTCTGCTAATAAGTGAAAGAACTGGGGTTTAAATCCAAGTCTTCTTACGCCAAGTCTAATGAGCTACTACTGGAGGCATCACAGCTGTCTCCATTTGGGGTTCACTTATAAATAAATGGCCAGGTGAACAGCTACCATGAATCTACAACAGTATGACAGTGATTTCTTATTTGCATGATTTAGAGCTCATTTACTCTACTAGAGAAACTTATTTTTTTCTAGCTAACATCCTCACCATACATAGTTACAATTTTTTTTTCTTGTAATGAGAACTTTTAAGATCTACTCTCCTAGCAACTTACAAGTATACAGTACAGTATTGTTAACTATAGTCACCATGCTGTACATGACATCCCCATAACTTAATTCATTTTATAACTGGAACTTTGTACCTTTTGACCACCTTTACCCATTTTGCTCCCTGTCCCCAGCAACCACCAATCTATCTGTTCTCTGTATCTATGAATTCAGTTTTGGTTTTTTTTTTTCAAGATTCCACATATAAGTGAGATCATGTAGTATTTGTCTTTCTTTGTCTGACTTAGTTCACTTAGCATAATGCCCTCAAGAGGACCTTTTTTAATGCTGCTTCCATTTTGGGTAACCAACAAAGAATGAAATATCACAGGCAATTTGAATACTGTGATTATTAGTGATAGTTTCATTAGGAAAACATAGTGTACATCACAGTAGCTCTCAAACTTTGCTGCACACTAGATTCACCTGGAAAGATTCTAAAACTCTTGATGCCCAGGTTGCATCCTGTACCAAATAAATCTGAAGTTCTGGGACTAGGAACCAAATACCAGTATTTTTAAGAGATGCCGAGGTTAATTCCAGTGTGCCCCAAAGTATAGAAACCACTGCTGGTGATGTTTCTCAGTGCCCAAAGGAATATAGATTGGTTTTATGTTTTTATCATTTGAATTTTTTCTCTTCAACTATTACATATAGTCTAACATTATCCAATTATTTTGCCTTATGCTTTAGTAATCCAATTATTAACACGTCATTTACTAGTAAAACAGGTGACGGTAATTCATTCATAATTTCCCCAAACTAACACTACTTAAGAGTGAAGCAGCTAAATGCAGACATCCTACATTTAAGCTGCCTTTAAATGATGAAATGAAAGGAAAAGAAACATTTAATGAATGCTTACTACTATTTCACATAAGGTATAATATTGAGGCCAAACACTCTGAGAAGAATTAGATTTGGCCTTTAACTGGGTCAGAAGAACTGGGCTATCATCAATACTGGTGCCAGGCAAAGTTGGGACAAAGTTTTCAGCTACCACTTGCCTTGTTGATGCTCAATTACCAGGCAACTTACGTTCAGTTTCATGGACATAGGTTTACTACCATCTACAGAATAAGACTTTCAAGTTTATAGCTGCAGTCCAAATGCCTGTCCGACATTTCAAATTTAACCTGTCCAAAACTGATCTTCTCACATACCTCCAGCCCACAAACCAGCTCCACTTGCAGCCTCCTTCATCTGTTACAGGCAACGGTAATGCCTTCCAGTTGCTCGTGCAAATAACCTTGTAGTCACTCTTGACCCTGCTCTTTCTCATACACCCCACGTCCAAACTGTCAGGAAATCCTGTGGGCTCTGCTTTCAAAATGTACCCTGAATTTAACCACTTCTCACTATTTTCACTCTAGACCAGGGGTGTCCAAACTTTTTTCAACGTTTTTCACCAAGGACCATATGCGGTAAAATACACAAACAGCCGGGCCACTCACGCGAGGTGAAGTACGTATTGCCTCACCTGGTTTATTTAAGTAAACTAAATGTATTTTTGGAATTTGCTGCGGGCCAATTAACAATGGATCATGGGCCGCAATTGGCCCGTGAGCCGCAGTTTGGACACCCCTGCTCTAGACTGAATCACCATCTCTATCTTATGCCTGGGTTATTGCAATATCCTCTTAAATAGACTCTTGTTTCTGCACTTGCCTTCCTACAGTCAGTTATCAACAGAGGAGCCCAAATGATTCTTTTGAATCACAAGTTAAGTCATGTCACTCCTCTGCGAAAAACTGTGCAGTGGCACCCCATAGCACTCTAGAATGAAACCCAAAGTCCTTAAGAGAATATGGATCCCAGTTACTCGTTCCCAGTCTACCCTCATAGCTGTCTAATACTCTCCAGCCACAGTGGTCTCTTTGCTGTTCCTCAAATCTGCTGGGTTCACACTAACCGCGAGGCCTTTTGCACTGGCTGTTTCTCCTGATGGGTTCTTCGGCCACAGATCTTCTTGACTAAATTCCCTTATCTTCAAATCTTTGCTTCTCAGTGAGCGCCTCCCTATTTAAAATTGCAGCCTGAGATCAGATAATTGAGAGAGAGAGAGAGAGAGAAGGAAAAAGACACAATAAATAAATAAATAAATAAATAAATAAATAAATAGTAAAATTGCAGCCTGATTACGCCTCCTACCCTCTCTTCCCAATGTCTCATTGTTTTTCATAGCCCTTATGAATTCCTAACATAATATGTAACTTTACTTACATATTATGTCTGTTGTCTGTCCCCCCTGTGAAAATGTAAGCCTTATGAGAGCAGAGAACTTTTTTCTTTCACTTGATCAATCCCAAGTGCTGCAGACAGTACTTGGCACAGAGGAAGTGATCAATAAATGTTTGTTGAATGACTAAACTCAATTTATGTCATTTTCTCATTCTTTTGATATAGCATGGTCACATAATCATATTAAAAGACTGGGACAAAAACTGCTTTTCTGACATTAATAATTTAAGATATTTGTAGCTTTTCCTTATTTCAACATTAAATATGTAAGAACAAGTATGTGAGCCAAACGACCTCCAATCTTATTAATCGTTATTTTCCTAAGGCATTTAGTGGTTAAATTAGTTCATTAAAGCTTTTGGGATTTGTATTAGAATGTAAGAATATTTTGAATTTACATAATAGAATGCTCGCTAGGCTTCATTACTATTTAAAAGATTCTAGCTTATATTTGTTCTTTGGGAAATTAAGATGTGTTGTTAAATTTAATTTCTTTGACTAAATACTTTCTAATTATACCTAAAGCTAAGAAAAATTGGAGAAAGGCAATAAGCAACACACTAAGTTTTAGTATACTTGGATCCCTATGAGTTCTTTTTGGTATTATCATGTATGTCACCGTGGTAAGCCTGCTTTTGTTTTTCATTGGTCAGTATTCTGTTATTTTCAAATTTCTACAATCTCTCATTAGTCCTGGTTATCTCTCTTCTTCCTATTAGTTCTTACTGAGTTTATCTAGAAATCCATAAATTGAAAGGGGGAGCTCCTAGCAGACATGATCACATAATATCACAAAGTATGATGATTTTCCATATTTTTTGGCAAGTGAGATTTAATGCTACTTCTGATGGCTTCAGGAAGGCGGTTGAAATGTCAGTGCCTAGTATGGTGCTTGGTATAAGATAAACTCTCAATCAATAGTTATTTTATTATTAAAGTTAAGCCAAATTTCCAGAGCTGTGAAAATCACTAGTCTTATTTTTTTCTGTCTAAGATAAAGACACTATATAAGGGAACAGGGTACACTGTCAGCATCCAAAGCCAAAGTTCACAGATATATAGATGAATTCTGTTTTGCTAACAAAGAAGTATTTGTCCTAAGATTGCTATGCACTATCACATATACTCATAAAGTCCCAAAAATCTATGAATGGATATAACTGTGACTTTATAAACAAAAGTTTCTTGAATAAGAAAACGGTAAAACATTTTTATAGCTTGATATTACAGAATAGTCTGTTTTACTTCAACTCAGAAGCACAAACAGTAATGTACAACTCAAAGGAAAGAACTCTGGATTCTTATAGTATAGCATATTAGTTTAAAAGCACATTTTTCTCTGAAAATATTCAAATTCTTCTCAGTCTGATTCTACCACTAGACTATTCAGGTTACCACTTAAAAAATGTAAGGATGGAAAATTAGAATTTTTCAGAAGGGATTCTAAAGAAGAAGTTTTTGTGTGGTAGAGTTCCTCTTACCTATAAAAAGCACACAAAACTATGTATACAATATCATAAGTGTTTAGCATATTGACCAAAGCCACCTGGAATTAATATACCAGAAAATATGCAAAATATACTCAGGGTAATAAGAGAAAGAAAGGGAGTGGAGAAGAGAGGGGAAAGAGGAGAAGGAGGAAAAACCAAACTATAGGGAAGTTCCTAGGTGGAGCTCGCTTCCTTATTTCTAATATAGTATAAATAACCAAACCCAATAATCCCCCAGAAAACCTGTATATGTCTTAAGAACAAATATTATTTTTAAACTCTCCAAATGTTCAAATATGTAATATGTTTGTTTGAACAGATTAAGCACCCAGCACAGCACAAAACTTCAGACTGATTAACTGTTCATTTTATTATCTAAATTTAAATACAATAAATTAAGAATATTACCCTAATTTTAAAGTAGTAATTTTCAAATTAATGTCTGACTTTTAAAAATTTCCTTTTATATTTCTGCTTACTGTAAAAGTATTTTTTAATTGTCAAGAAAATAAAAAAAATCACAGCCTTAAGACTTTAACAGATTATTTTCCATGTTCCTCTCCAATTATTTTACACACATACATATGTGAACACATATACTCAAACCATATACCCACAATTCTTATATGACGGGAACAAAAGCACAGAGGTAACTTTGCATTTTTAGCTTTACCTTTTAATATCTTTGCAAAATGAGATGTACGAAAATTTCAAAATTATTGCAGAGTGGATTATTTGAAGATTCTTAAATTTGTATGTATCACTGAGAAATAACTTAAATAATATAACTCCCACAGATCCTAAAACAAGGAAACATATGATCAAAGAAAACTCAAGTTTTCACCAAGGACATAAAGTCTATTTTTTAAGAGAGAACCATGAACATATTCTTTTCAATTGCCTTTTTCCTTCCTGAGTTTTCCATTCATTTTATTCTAATGAAGAATGGGACAGAGGCAATCAAAAAAATCTATACTTGACCTAATGTTACAGACATATAAAATTCACTTTTACAGAATAATAAATTGAAATTATCTGCTTCTTTAGTTAGTTACCTATAAGGGAGCTACCGTAAACAGAAACCTTGCAGGCCAGAAGGGATTGACACAAAATCAAAGTGATGAAAAGCAAGGACCTACAGCCAAGATTACTGTACCCAGCAAAGCAATCATTTAGAATCGAAGGACAAATAAAGAGCTTCCCAGACAAGAAACAGCTAAAGGAGTTCATCACCACCAAACCAGTATGACAAGGAATGTTAGAGGGAGGAGACGGAGGAGGAGGAGGAGATAATGATTAATAAAAAAGAAGTAAGTATATATCTATCAACAATTACCGTGTTTCCCCCAAAATAAGACCTAGCCGGACCATCAGCTGTAATGCGTCTTTTGGAGCAAAAATTAATATAAGAAGAACTGGGTCTTATATTAATTTTTGCTCCAAAAGACGCATTACAGCTGATGGTCCGGCTAGGTCTTATTTTCGGGGAAACACGGTACTTTAAGTGTAAATGGATTAAATGCTCCAATCAGAAGATAGGGTGGCTGAATGCATAAGAAAACAAGACCCTTACATATGCTGCCTACAAGAGACTCATTTCAGATCGAAAGACACATAGACTGAATGAAAATAAAGGGATGGAAAAAGATACTTCATGAAAATGGAAATGGAAAAAAAAAAAAGCTGGGGTAGCAATACTTATACCAAACAAAACAGACTTTAAAACAAAGGCTATAACAAGAGACAAAGAAGGACCCAGTAATCCCTCTTTTCTGGGTCCTTATCTGAAGAAACCCAAAGCACTATTTTGAAGGGACATGTGCATCCATATGTTCATTGCAACATTATTTACAATAGCCAAGATGTGGAGGCAACCTGGGTGTCCATCCATGGATGAATGGATAAAGTAGAGGTGGTACATATGTGCAATGGAGTATTACTCAGCCATAAAAAAGAATGAAATCTTGCCATCAGCAACAACATGGATGCACCTAGAAGGTATTGTGCTGAGTGGAGTAAGTTAGACAGAGAAAGACAAATGCCACATGATTTCACTTATATGTGAACAAAGAACAAAATAAACAAACAAAATAGAAACAAACTCATAGATACAGAGAACATTTTGATGGTTGCCCACTAGAAGGAGCATTGGGGGATGCGTGAAAAAGGGGAAGAGGTTAAGAAGTACAAATTGGCAGTCACAAAATAGCCATGGGAATGTAAAGTATAACACAAGAAATATAGTTAATAATATTGTAATAACTATGTATGATGTCAGGTGGGTACTAGGTTTATTAGGGTAATCACTTCATAAGTTATATAATATAAATGTCTAATCACTATGTAGAACACCTGAAACTAATATAATATTTTACGTCAACTGTAATTGAAAAATAAAACAATAATTTTTTAAAAAGAGTGAATCTTTATGTAAACTATGGACTTTGGGTGATAATGACATGTCAACATAGGTTCATCAATTGTAACAAATGTATCCTGCTAAGGGTGGGGATGCTGAAAATGGGAGAGGCTGTGCATGCATGGGGCAGAGGCTTATGGGAAATCTCTGTGCCTGCCTTTCAATTTTGCTGTGAACCTAAAACTAACCTAAAAAAAATAATATCTTTAAGAAAAAGGAAAAAAAAAAAAGAAACTATCTGCTTCTTTACTACAGAATGAAAAATATCCTGATACAAAACATAAACTAAAGTGTCATTCAAAGGTAAGTTCCCCAAAGCTCAGTTTATAAGTTCCTACTTTGATAATGAGTTGCATATTTGTACAAAGTCTGCCAGGTTCTTTAACAATGAAAACTTTGTCTATACTCAAATAAACACACTAAGGACATTTAGCAATTGTGAAAAACTAAATTTAAATCTTATAGAAGTCAATTGTTTCTGGGGATGTTGATTCATTAGCACAAAGGAGGTAGGCTGAGAGGTTCTTTCTTTGGGTCTAGAGCAAGTCAGCAAAAATATTTACTTACGTAGAAGTGATACTGAACAGACTAATTTTGTTTTAGTTGAAATACATAGTAAAACGCACAAGTCTTAAGGGAGAGTTGAATACATATGTTCTTAGAAAAGGAAGAAAGGGTTCTCCTATAGTACTGTCTTTGGTACTTTAATTATTATTTAAGTTCTATAATCTCAAACGTTACCATTTTAATATAAAAATTATGTAAGAAGCCAGGAAAATAAGGTAGAGTTACACTAGTATTAGGAAATTGAGCTATTATATTATACAGTGTCTTATACAGTGTCCTACATTATTGTAAGGGAAATATTTAATAAAGTCAGAAAGTTGTACAAGATATGATTTTATTTTCCTATCCTGGAAAAATGATCCTTTTAATTGTCCCCCCTGAGTCCTAATCTTGATGTTATTTCTTGATCCACAGTTGCTGATTTTTTAGATTTCTTATAATTCCAACAGTCTATGGTAGGAGTTTAAAATACTTTCACAACTTAACCCTTTTCAAATGAAATCTTCAGTAAAACTTCAGACTTTTCCTTAAATCTTTGCAAATGCCGTGAAGCGCTCCTATAATTTCTTCACATATATTCTATCGTTAATGTAAAAGAATACATAAGTAGCATAAGAAAAGGGAAAGTTAATAGTAACTTTCATTTCCTTTATTCTGCTAATTCCTTAAAAATATCTGTGAACACTGATATACAATATATATTGAAATTGGTACCAACTCCAAGACTGCACTAATAGTTTCCTATTATTTACTATTGATGAATTTTAAAAGGTGGTTTCCATAAATCAGGCTCTGGAAATTAGTGTTATGGCTTTTTTTTTTTTACTAATCTTATGCCTGAAAACCAGAAACAAAAAATTAAACATCCAGAAAACATTACTTCAGGATTTATCAAACGTGGGGGAAAAAAACAGCCACAAGGAGTTGTGATTTTTGAGTGATTACCCCAAAATGATTTAAAACACACCCATATGCTTTCCCCCTGCCTTAATAAAACTTCATAATAATCTGATTTTTTAAAGATCATACTATATTAAAAAGAACTTTCATTTTAAACATTTATAATCCATTTATAAACTATTATTAACACCCTGTTATGAAAATATGTTTAAACAGATATGATACAAAAAGCATGATAACAAACAACTTCTGGAATTTACATTAAATAGCAAAAAAAATTATGCTCAATTGATGAGATGATCTTTCCTCTTCCCAGGGTTATATGCTATAACAGCAGTGAAGGAGGAGATAATGATTTATTTTTAGTGATATTCTGAAGCTTCAAATAACATTAAAGGAAGGTTTGTGAAAGGGAGCATAGGTTAAAAGAAACTTGCAAAACACTAAGCTAGAATAATTTATTAAACTATCTGTTACACAAGAACTGATTTATGTTAGCTAATGAAAACTATTAACCCGTAAAAGGAAAAGCAGTCCAGACTTACTGATATCTGTTTTTTTCCGTAATGAGATCTAAGTATGCTAACTGCTTATTTTAACCTACAGAAGACTTAATAAACAGTTCAGTTCCAAGAGGCACTTTGATATAATGCAAAGAGTACATGCTTTGAAACCAGATAGTCCTGGATTTAAATTTAAACTCTGAAATTTAACTAGCTTTGTCTTCTTGGGCAATTTATGTGATTTCAAGGTCTATGAATCTTGTTTTCCTGGTCTGTAACACTTACTTTCTAGGGTTGTTGAGGATTAAATGTTTGATATGTAAAAACACCTAGCACAGTAAACATATAAGCAGGCATGAAACAAATGTGGATTCTCTCCTCTCACTTTCAATCTTACTTATTTCCCTAAAATGTGACTAAGCCTACAGGCTTGGCTGCTAACACGAGCATGTAATTGATTGAGAAATAATAGAAAAACAAAGAAAACTTCATTCTAAATAAATGACAAGGGAACAAAAATCACACACACACCCCAACACATACACACACACACGCGCACACACACACACACACACAATGCCACCTAACTTTAGGGAAGTCAGAAAGAAGAAATGGCACATGCCACCCCACTGATCCCCCTTCCCTCAGATCTCGTGGAACTCTGAACCAACCAGAGAACATTCTTCTTGGTTTTTAAGCCTCTACCATTGACCTGATCCTAAAATTCAAATCCAGGTTCCAAGCAGTTATATTTTAGTTTACCTCAAGTTAATGACTATTAAGGTCATCAAGTCTAGACACATGAAATTTCAATAATACCTCATGTTGAGTTTAATCTCATGTTTAACTGTATGAATGCACTGTCATAATACATTTGGCATGACTGATTTAAAAATCACATATATTACTGTCTGGACTATGTGCAGAAATACTTCATATTAATAAACTTTGAAAAATAAATGCATTTTAATGTAAAAAAAATCACGTTAATATACTTCTAAGAATAAATCAAGTTCTCAGAGTAAAATTTTAAATTAAATCCCAGAATGTTCCCAAGAAAATTTCTGGAACTCTAGTTTAGAACATGCATGTTTTGAAAAGGTAAATATCTGCTAAAGGCTTATATTAAAAATGATTTAATCCCTTAATCTAAAAATGCACTTGTATTATATAACCTTCACAGGTAAGTAAGATGCATCTCTGTCTTTGGAGGACACCATAATTTTCTTTAAAAAAGAAAATGAATTCCATGCCTTGTTTACTTGCAGAATTTTTCTTTTTTATTTCCAATATAGTACTTGTTGTCAATGTTTCTATCTTCCTGACCAAGCCTCAAAGGGCTGGGAGTCAAGTAGACTCTAAAAACAACATCCATTTATTTCAACAGAGGTTAGAACCATACAGCTTATTACCTCCTTTACTTAAAGGCTTAGCGCTAAGAATAATAGCAACATAGTTTTGGGACTTAAAATCTGGCTTCTTGCTATCTGACTATAGTAAGAGGTTAAAATAAAGTACTTCTTTACTGAAGTAAGAGTTTAAATTTATCGAATTTCAGAATTTTAAACCAAAATTGTATTAGCATGTTTACAAAACCTTTTAAGTTAATCTTTTTGCCAATACCATTTGCCCAATGCCAATAAATTATTATGGTCTGACCCTGTTGTTAAATCTGCATATAGTATAGCCATTATGAAAATTGGTCAAATGTTGACAGTAGCTTCCAGCATATGAAGCATTCATTTCTATCCTATCAAGTACACGAGAACCAAAATTTGACCTACAAATGAAGTATGTATTTCCTATTACTACTAAAATAATTACCTTTACTAACACTTCACAGGTGTTAAGGCAACCAAGAAAAAGATGCAACAAATAAATACCACGATGTGCCCTTGACTCACTTCTTACAAACAGAACACAGCAGAAGTGATGAGATGTCAACTCTAAAAAATCAGTTTATAAAAGAACGTGACTTCCATCTTGGATACTCCCAATCTCACTGGGGATGCCAGCTGCCATGTGAGGCAGTCCTGAGAGGTCTGTGTGAATCACCTGGGAAGTGGATCCTCCTCCAGTCGAGTCCTCAGATAAGACTAGAGCCCTGGACAACAGCTTGACGGCTACCTTATGAGCTAGAGGCACCTGGTTAAGCCAAGGTGGGATCCTTGATCCATGGAAACTGTGAGATAGTAAATTTATAGCTTATTCTCAAATTCTGTAATTATCTCATCACAGATCAGCACTAGTCCACAGACCACATTTTGATTAGCACTGCTATAAAACAGCTGTATACTAAAGATTATGAATGTTTTCATTTCAATAAAGGTGAAAATTTAAAACATAATAATAAACTGATCAACTAAACAACTTTTATGTCAAGTGACTTTTTTCTCTAGAAGCTGTGCAAGCGAGAACAAGGCAATATTTTTTGCAGTACTTTGTACAATTAAAATATAAATTTCAAGAGGGCAAAAACTGGTACAGTGCTAGGCCAATGAGCCTGTTAACTTAATAAATGTATGCTGAATGAATGAATGATGGGCAGGTAACCATACAGAAAGGAATAAAATTAATGGTAACATCTCAATTAAGTCTTTTTAAATTCAATAACTATAAAAGCTAATAGTGTTTTACATGCATTATCCTATTTAATCTTCATAAGAGATGAGAAAACTAAAGTGCAGATTTAGTAGGACCTTAGATATGGTCATACAAATCTGTACTGTATTTTAGGTCGGGCTTCAAAGCCATCAGACTTATTACACAATATAAATACAAATAAGATAAAATAGAAAATTAGTGAAATCTTACCAAAAGAGATGAAACTAGTTGTTCTGTTGACTGATAATGGAAGTCACATGAAAGTGGTATGAATGATAACAGATAAAACATCATACATTATTGTGATAGAAGGCACAATTTATTTCTAAATTTAGTTTTAAGTGATATCATGATTTTGAAAACTCTAAAAGCCTAAGAAGTCTTCAAATGAAAATATGAAACAATGACAAGGAAACTAAAATAAAGTTATGAAAATATGATCTTCATTCAGACTTTTCTAAAAACTATAAACTTAAAAAAATTTGACAGATCACTTTTTTTTTAGTATCGTAAAATGTAATAAACATTGTACAAAGAAAAATATGTTGGGGGATCAACTGCAGATCCTCTTTTCTAATGATCTGAAGAGCAATTTCTTCAATAATCATGGCATCTAAAACAAACAGTTCATTTTAAGTTATAAGGCATTGCCTTACCTAAGAACTTAAATAAAAATCAATAATTTAAAAAACCTTAAAAAAATAAATCCCTATATTTCCACCTAAAGCAACACAGAAAATAAAAGAAAAGCATTATACATAAAAAGAAAGACTTTTTTTTCCTGGAAAAGGAGAGCTTCCTAAATCTTGTCTTGGTACAAGTGAAAGTAGCAGCAAAAGTGACTTCTCTTTTACAATACTGTCAGTGGTTTCTTCCTTTTTCTTTCTTTTTTTTTTTTTTCATGAAACTCACTTTTTTTTATTAAAATTTATTGGGGTGACAATGGCTAGTAAAGTTACATAGGTTTCAAGTGTACAATTTTGTAATACATCATCTATGTGTCACATTGTGTGTTCACCACCCAGAGTCAGTTCTCCTTCTATCACCATATATTTGATCCCCTTTACACTCATCTACCACCGCCCTCACCCCTTACCTTCTGGTAACCACTAAACTATTGTCTGTGTCTATGAGTTTTTGTTTCTTTATTTGTCTTGTTCCTTTGTTGATTTCAGGTTTCTTTTTTTTTTTTTTTTTTTTTTTGGTTTCTTCCTTTTTCAAGATATAGTTGGAAAAGCGAAACAAAAATTTTTTAAATGAAAAACTTTTCTCTATAGTTAGAAAAAAATGAAACAAATGAAAATAGAAAATATTAAATTCCATAAAGGTAGACCACATTTACTAAAAATATGGATGAATAACATTTTCTAACAACTTACCATATGCCAGACAGATAGGTTCTAAATGCTTATGAAGCAATCTCTCATTATATCTCATGATTACTAATTTAGATATCATCCCAGTAAAGTATATATTAGTAGTAAAATATGTACGGAAATTGAGGTTTAGAGAATGTATGTAATTCACCCATGATAACAGGTGGTGTCCATGCCGAAATTCAAATCCAGATTCTGTCTCCACAGCCCACGTCCTTAATCAGTATGCTAAATACAGAGGGTGCCAAAAAAATGTATACAAATTTTAAGAAAGGAAAAAACTATTAAAATTGTAATACTCAATATGTACTGATAACAAAAGACGAATACAAGTCATGTTTGACTTGTATTACAAAAGGTGCTCAAAGTGGTTACCATCAGCATAATTTTAATAGTTTTTTCCTTTCTTAAAATGTGTATACATTTTTTGGCACTCTCTATATACAATTATTGCCTAAGATGCCAGCAAGTTTATTTTATCTTCATTCTTGAAAGACATTTTCATCAGACATAGAATTGACACTTTTTCTTTCAATACTTTAAAGATGTTGATTCACCGTTTTCTAACATCTGTTAAGACCATGATCTTTCAAATTGTTCCTTGTAGACAGTGTGTCACTTTTTTTTACTTCTTTCAAGGTTTTCTCTTAATCTTTGGTTTTCAACAGTTTGGCGATGATGTGCCTAGCCATATCCCCTCCTTCAAGGGACAGAGCTAGACCAGGTTCCTGGATTCTCTATGGACACTTTACTCCCGCTCCTCTTCACCAGACCTTTTAAAGATATGAAGGTTTTCTCTGTCTCTGACATGAGCAGGGCTGTCTTCCTCATCCCCTCCCACTCTTATATTGCATACACCGTATTTAAAAGTTTTTCTGTTTTTCCAAAATACCCTCCTACACACACAATGAGGAAGAGCATAGAAGGCTTTTTCAAGGCTTCAAAAATTCCCAACCCCCTTTTCAAGAATATGACCCACAAAAAAATCTGTTTGAATTATGTACCTGTTTAACTTCTTTCTGCAATATCAAGCACTATACTAATCTTAATCACAAAATAGTTAATGTTCTCATTCCATAAAAAACTAGCAACAATACCTACAAAGAAGCAGAGGTCTTTTTGAAAAAGGCCTTCGTCTCTGGAGTTTACCAGCATTTCTTTATTTCACCCATCTTTTCACATGTCTACTTGAGGGCTAAAGTAAATTTTACTACATGTCAAGTATTGATCCCCTTGACTTCATTTTGGTTTTTAATGATTCTCTCAGATTGTAATGTATAAAGTATGGTTCTACCGCGAAATGCTTGCTAGCGTGGGATCTACATGATAGCCATGCTTTTCTTACTGTTTATGATGTCTGTGCATTAAAAGTTTATTTAATCATGTAAAGAAATAAAAAATTCTGTTATTTTAGGTATTTCTAACAAAAATGGCCTATTCCAATGTCCCAAAGAGGAAATGTTTATTATATACTTTATACTTGAATTTTTATACATATTGTTTTTAAAAAATGCAAAAAACTTACTGTATTGGGCAAAGATAAATGAACAGTAGTATATTAAGATGTGCTTTGATCTTTAAGATGAGTGCCTTATGTGGTCAAATTATTGCTATTTTGGAATGAATTACAATGGCTAACCCTTTTACCTAAGATAGGAGAAGGAAATACAAACTGGTTCAAGTTTAGTTATGAAATAATTAAAATTAAGAAATGTAGTTATAGGGCCGGCCCGGTGGCTCAGGCAGTTGTAGCTCCATGCTCCTAACTCCTAAGGCGATTCCCACATGGGCCAGTGGGCTCTCAACCACAAGATTGCCAGTTCAATTCCTCGAGTCCCGCAAGAGATGGTGGGCAGCACCCCCTGCAACTAAGATTGAACATGGCACCTTGAGCTGAGCTGCTGCTGAGCTCCCGGATGGCTCAGTTGGTTGGAGCGCGTCCTCTCAAACACAAGGTTGCTGGTTCGACTCCCGCAAGGGATGGTGGGCTGCGCCCCCTGCAACTAGCAATGGCAACTGGACCTGGAGCTGAGCTGCGCCCTCCACAACTAAGATTGAAAGGACAACAACTTGACTTGGAAAAAAAAAAAGTCCTGGAAGTACACACTGTTCCCCAATAAAGTCCTGTTCCCCTTCCCCAATAAAATCTTTAAAAAAAAAAGAAAAAAAAGAAATGTAGTTATATTAACCTTTGGCGTACTACAAGTATCTACTAGACCCAATTTTAGTTTTTGAGTTTCTTCTTTGAGCAACTTTATTGGTAAGCATTAATATTTTATATATTATTCTTTCTTAGAAATCTTCCAAAGAACAAAAAAAATTATTCATTTTTTAGCAAAAATAAAATTCACTATATCTTACAAAATTTCTATATGGATCTATTTGATTTCTTTATAAATTGAAGATGCATTATGGTGATCCTTCTATAAATTGAAGATATATTATGGTAACTTTGGGATCGTATTTTTCCTATATGTTAAGTATTTTCCTATTTTATCATCCTAGGCATTATTTAATCATTACTCATCAATTATTTTTTAACAGCTAAGCTAAAAAAATAAGAAAATGAAATACCGAAATCACCTAAAGGGGTGATCTGCTGGTGAAATAAATCATCACTATTGTATCATCCCTCAGTTTTCTCATTGTGTTGTCCATAGTATCACATCTTTGAAAGAAAGTATAAAATAAGTATAGAGACACCATTTTGGCAGGGTTTTTGGTGGGGCAAGGGGGTGGGGGAGAAGGGTAGCTTTAAACATAATTGAGAGTTCCTGCATTTTTCATACTGGCAAAAAAAAAGAAAATTGACAGAAAAGTTTCACATTATTAGACAAATTAGAAGATGAATGCAAAGAGACTAATAGCATTCTAGACTATAATAACAGTGAAGTTGATCTTATAAGCAAAATCTCAGACTATGAATTTTCAGATGATTCAAATATATTTTCTCAAATTCAACAATCAATGGTGAACAATGCATTTTTAACAATAAAAAGCAAATATGGCATTCCCATCCAGTTAGTCATTCAACAGGAAGAACTTCACCATAGAGTATTTTGCAGTAAGAACTTGGAACATCCCATTTTGTCATACATGAACACATGTATGACAGTGTTCTTTTACTCTTTATGATGTCTGTGTATTAAAAGTTAATACAGTTTGTAAGTGAATAAAGGCTTAAGGCAAATGTGTAGACAAAGGGAATATGAAGGAAATAGATGATCCAGAAATGAAAACTTTATTGGACTTATAATTCTAACTGATGTTTAGAAATATAAAAATGAAAATATCTTGCAATTATGGAGAAAGAAAATGGTTGTCTTCTCTTTAACAAGATTATGAGATGACGTCAACTTTTCAATGTTACTGCATTTTAACAACATAAGTGCAAGATAAAGAACCATAAGTAATGATAAGCTGGATCTATTAAAGATGCATATGAAATCTGGAATCTTTATTTACAAGATGGAGTTTCAAGATCATGCAAAAGTCAATGAGCAGCCAGTTGCTTTCAAAGGACCTTACTCATTTTAGGGAAATATGGAATAAGATTTTGAGTTTACTAAGTTTTAATTTTTATTACAATTTCTAATAAAATTGTTCACTATCCTTTATTACTACTTCTCAAGGTTATTCATAAATTATTCAAAAATATAAAAAAATGATGATAAACGCTAATTCCCAATTGGCATTATTAATAAATCAACACATAATTCTTTTATCAACATTAAAAAAAGGGATAAACTGCAACATGCTCCAGAGATCAGTATTTATGGGTAACTGGAACATGGGTAACTAGATTTGCTAGCAGACAGACTCCTTTATTTATCAGTCATAAAAAAAAAAAAGTGTAAATGGGCTACATAATATGCTATTGCAGCTGAAAATGGTAGTATGTGGGTGAATTTACTTTTAGGAAAATTGTCAAACCAAAGGAAAACTATGCAACATACTAGAATGTAATCTGGCTCTAACAGATGCTCAAATGTTTAATCATTTTAGAATAAGTTTGGTTTTTTATTCTAAGATCAATTTTATAAATATTTAGAGTACATATTATAAGCTATGACCTTGAGCAACTTATTTAACTTCCTTGAACCTTTATTTCTTTATATATAAAATAAGGATAATGTCTATCATGCAAGATTTTTGTGAACAGTGAACACTAAATGTAATAAACCTAAAACTATGTTTGATAGTAAGTCCTTAAGAAATGATACTTTTTCCTTACAAAAAGCTGTGATGGAATCTGGTTCTTCAGTTTTTCATTAATTTTAACCATGCTACTGATTTTCCTCCTGGACCTTGTTAATTCTAATTCCTACAGCTTCCCTTCAATTATCACCAATTAAACTTATTCTATCCATCCATAAATATTTCCTGAACACTTATTATGTGGCAAAGAATTTTACATCTTTACTTGATCTTTAATAATATAACTGTTAAAAAACGTATCAGTATCTTTATATACTTATTGTCTGTATTCCTAGTAGTAAAATGTTAGGAAACAATGACTCTATGGAAGATGTGGTATATATCTCACATTTATAACACCCCATGGATCATCATATAGCTGGTTTTAATGAGGATGAAGATAAACTGTATATTCATAAACTGTCTGTATCACCATAACAACATGTACGTTCTATAACAATATTTTTCAGCTTACTTGACTAAGAAGAAGAGGATCTGAAATTATAGTAAAAGTGAAACAATGGAAGAGCTGGGGAGAAAAACAGGAAACAAAACACACTGACTAACTATCATGAGGATCCTACCAATTCTTAAAAATACACTGCTTTATATAGTATGACTTTAACATATTAACAAAATAATTTCTCAACGTAATAGGAAAAAAAGTTAAAAGTTAGAGACTCAACAGCTTGGGGAAAAAATGAAAAGAAAATGTGTACATGCAAAGAGTGGACACTAGAATACTGTTCATCGATTATACATGTACACCATTTGCTTTTTACACTAAAGGATTTTTTATTGTTATAGGGAAACCTATGAAACACCCCGACAAGTTTTTATCCCACAAAACCATACAGACATAAAGAAAAGTAACAGAATACAATATCAATTTTATTCAACTGTAAATATATACATATACATGTATATATTTGTATATATATGTATGTATATACATATATATGTATATGTATATATATATTTCTGCTTAGAACATGTCTGGCTTGGCTCTCTCTCCTATGTACAACAGGAAACAGGATAAAAGGATAGCCTACATGTTCTTTGAGGTTCTTTTTCTGAAATCACTTTCTTATAGCCCAATGTTAGAACTTTCTATGTGATATACCATATTCTTCAGTAGCTATATGCAATGAATTAAGGTATCAGTGAGTAACACCTTCCCATCCTCAAAACCGTCCTTGGAGAATTAAGTGGTAACAATCAACACACAAGGGAGTCTAAGAAATACATGCAAAGTCACCTTAAAGATCAGAGCAACAGAGTAAGACCTGGCAGTATGAGCATAATACAATAATAATAATTGATGTTAACAAGAGTCTCTAAACCCAAATGGAGTGTGGGTGGTTAGAAACACAACAAAGAAAAAGAAAGCCAGCAATATTGGCAATGCCTACTTAAATATCCATCTCCATAACATGGATAAGCTAACTTAATGCTACTAACCATTTAGAATCATAATTATTCCCCTTGGAAGAAAATCAGAGACTGAGACGTAGGAAAAGGACAGCCAGCCTAGATGTGAGACCTGTATATAAAGACAAATCATAGGGCCTGGAAAATTGGTAAGAAGATTATGGGCACCTGGGATGCTGAGGTGGGAAACAGGATTGAAGTCAGAATTATGAATAGGCATAACATAAGCTTCGCCTCTCGATTCCTATGAGTTAATTAAAACAGGATAGAAGGTATGTCACGAAAGTTCCACTATAGCTTTTCTCCCAGCTTCTGTTTCTCGCCTGCTCCCTCCTCTGCTTTTCCCGTCACTGCTGCCAATGAATGCTACGGTAGAGGAGGAACAGAAAAGGGAAAGTAGTAACAGACAATAATAACACATAACACATATAAACAATAGTAATGCAGGGGCAGAGGAAGAATCAGGAGAACAAAAATAGTACAGTAGTCTCCCCTTATCTGAGGTTAACCATGGTCCAAAAATATTAAATGGAAAATTCCAGAAATAAACAATTGATAAGTTTTAAATTGTGTGCTGTTCTGAGTTTTGTGATGAACTCTCATGTCATCCCCCTCTGTCTCACCTGGGACATAAATCATCCCTTTATTATTAAATATTGTTGTTAATTTCTTACTGTGTCTAATATATAAGTTAAACTTCACCATAGGTATGTGTATATAGCACAAAACATAGTATATACGAGTATAGGGCTCAGTACTATCTTTGGTTTCAGGAACCCACTGGGGGTCTTGGAATGCGAGGATAAGGAGGGACTATGCACCAACATATGCAGGAAGAAGAGGGAAATTCTGTAGCTGTCTGGCTATGGGACCCATTCACATGGAAAGAATACATATTAATTGGTCAGGTTAACTACAAGGTTGTTTCCATTCAACTAGATTTTATAATCAGCTGTTGGTATTTTACTCAGGAACTGGAAAAGTTTGTTCTACTACGAGGTGTGATCAACATATATGGTGAATGTTTAAATAAATAAAAAAATTATTACAGTAAAAGACACATTGCCATTAATCCCCCTCAAAATACTCCCCCTTGCTTCAAACACACTTATCCCATCGTCTTGCCACTTTCTGAAGTGGCTCTGGAAGTCCTCTTTCATGAGTGTCTTTAGTTGCGCTGTTGTGGCTGCCTCAATATCCTGAATTGATTCAAAACGTTTACCTTTCACATCATCATTTTGACTTTGGGGAAGAGCCAGAAGTTGCACGGTGCCAGGTCCGGTGAAAAAGGTGATGAGGACACACGATGATGGTTTTTATTGAACAGAAATTGCTGTACCAGAAGTGATGTGTGACACGGAGCCTGTCTGTTGTGGTCACAAAACATGGTGAATGCTGCTGCCGAGTGCCATCCAATGTAAAGACAGGGATCTTCAACACAGGAAACAGTGCATCGAAACTTAGTAACAGTGTGTGACAAGTTTCAGTTCGTTTTGTGTAGTCAGTTGGGTGTGAGCTATGGTTGAGAGATGTGTTTTAAAATGTGCCGTAAATCATCCTCCATCATGATAAGGCTCCGTGTCACACATTGCTTCTGGTATACGGCAATTTCTGTCAAATAAAAACATTACGGTGTGTCCTCATCCACCTCACTCACTGGATCTGACACCGTGTGACTTCTGGCTCTTCCCCAAAGTCAAAATGATTCAGAACATGGAGGCAGCCACGACAGCGCAGCTAAAGACACTCACGAAAGAGGACTTCCAGAATTGCTTCAGAAAAGTGTCAAGAACAATGGGTAAGTGTGTTTGAAGTAAGCGGGGTATTTTGAGGGGGATTAATGGCAATGTGTCTTTTACTGTAATAAAATTTTTTATTTAAACATTCACCGTATTGTTTTATCACACTGTGTATTTTAAAAACTTGATAGATACTGGGGTGGCCGGATGGCTCAGTTGGTTAGAGTGCAAGCTCTGAACAACAGGGTTGCCAGTTCAATTCCCACATAGGCCAGTGAGCTGCATCCTCCACAACTAGATTGAAGACGAGCTGCCAGTCGGGCGGCTGGATGGCTCCATTGGTTAGTACACGAGATCTCAATAACAAGGTTGCCAGTTGAATTCCTACATGGGATGGTAGGCTGTGCCCCTGCAACTAAAGATTGAAAACGGCAACTGGACTTGGAGCTGAGCTGCGCCCTCCACAACTAGATTGAAGGACAACGACTTGGAGCTGATGGGCCCTGGAGAAACACACTGCCCCCCAATATCCCCCAAGTAAAAAACAAAAACAAACAAACAAAAAACTTGATAGATCCTTTAAAGTTCATTCATAGACTAGTGCACTCGGGTTGCTTACACTGGATATGAATATACCTGTTAAAAATCTAAGTCTAACTGAAAATCATTAATTTGGAAGATACTGACACTGCCAGATGTTGATTACAGACAGGTAAAATGCAATCATTTTTTTTTGGTACCAACACAAAATATTAAGACACATACGGGAACAATTCCCTCAATATTCCTATATTTACTTTATACATGTTTGTATACCATTTTTGTGAATATACTTGCAAAGATATATTACAATAATTCTATATAATGTCACAAAAGATGAATACATGCAAATTTCTTGTAGCTCCTTATATTTCTGAAACTGGTGTTTACAACATCAGAAATGACATAGATGCATTCATCACATTTCACATAAATGAATATTTGATATACTTATGCAGATATCAATTTATAAATGCATATAACAGCATTTGGGATATACATAGTAATAAAAAGAGACTAAAAAAATGCTATGTATTAAGTACACATCCAAAGTTATACGGTAATTAAGGATAAAGCCACCTAGGATTCACACTCAGGGACTGTCTGCTTGCTCACTCTGAACTCAGTATGAATCACCATAGTGGTAGCAACTACAGGATTCCTTAATACCAGAGCCTGACAGGAACACTGATTGACTAGTAGTCAAAACAGAAAAAAAAAAGTGCATTCAAAGGGGCAAGTAGTACTGGCTAAATTGGAAAAGGTAGAGAGACTTGCAGAAAAGCTTTTAAATCTTTAAAATTTTTGAACTTCATTTAGGGAACACATTAAACGTCACACACATAGTAACAAGTTGAAAAAGAGACCTATCAAAATTTATGGTATTTTTAATGTGACAAAACTCATTAAATAGTTTACATGTTAACTTGGTAGAAAGGGATCAGCAATCAAGGACAATCCTTTTTATCTTTAAAATTCCAAATAGCCATTGTTTTAACTAAAACACAGGGGACAAATGACCTACAGAGATCCAGTAGAAGTAGGATTAGATAACAGGATTAGAGAACAGGGTTTGTTGCTATACCAGGTGGTAGGGGTAAAGGTTACCTTCTTTAAACTTAACAAAACACTCGTTCAGCTATTATAGTTACATATGTTATTTTATTACTTTGTTTCCTATTATGAGCTCCTTGAAGGCAGAACCCCCAAGACACCCCCCTTTTTGTTTTACTTTTATTATCTTAAAATCACCCACAGTGTTCAGCATAATATCTTGCATATTGTATGCTTGTTGAATTAAATTATTAACTGAAAGATAAGGTATAATACATTAATTAGTTATGTGGATGCCTTCTATGTCCTGAGCACTATTCTAAGAACTAAAACTAGAAAAAGGTTATTAAGAATGAATGAAAAAATTAAAAATTCTTGCCCACATGGAACTCACATTCTAGTGGAAGAAAATAATATATGCAGTCTAATACATCCATTTAAACATTTGTCCTGTGTTATTATGTGCTGGGCCCTTGAAAAGAATATCTGTGTGCTGCTTGACAATGAGATTTTCATATATGTTAAATGACTTGTTTTCCTCAGAACACTCCCTCCCATACCCCAACAGTTAGAAACAGACTATGAAATTATATATACTAGATATGTCTGTTGTTTCTCGTCAGCCTCCCACTCCCAACAAACCACAGAAGGGGTAGTCTTATATTCCACATTTTTGGGAAAAGCTGATTAGCGTATTGGCTGGCTAACTACCTGTTTATTTTAAGAATCTGAAGTAAGAAACACTGAGATGACCCTGAAACTGAGAGGTAGTTAAACCAAGTTGGACAACACTGCAAGATGAGAGTTGAAAGAGAGAGAGAGAAACAGAGATTTAGAACACAGAGATCAAAGATACCATGAGGCCCCAGAGATGGACAGAAAAACACCAAGTCCTCAGTTTCCAAGTTTCCAATATGGTCGAGGCCCAACAGAGGATTCAGATCTCTATAATAACTCTCTTATTTGAGCTACCCTGAATGTATTTCTGCTCCCTTCAGTCAAAAACGCCTTGATAAGGTCAATGATAAATAGTAAAGTATCCAACTGGTCAACCATAATAACATCACTATCCTCAATGTGGTTCACTCTGAAACTGTAACCTCCTATCACAGTCTCCTTCCAACAGTTTGCTCAGATGCCATCCTACCACCATCCTCTGTCTTCCAAGTGGGGAGAGAACTCAGACACTACTGGGGAGTATAAACTAATGAAACCTTTTTGGAGGACAAGTTGAGAGTATCACGCTGTAAAATGTACGTACATATTCTCTATTTCAGTAGCCCACTATTGGCAATTTACCCTCCCACCCGCCAAAAAAGAGCTAGACAAGTGCACAAAAATAAAGCTAACTGAAGTTCCATATAGCATTTTTGTAACAGCAAAAAATGAAAAATTTTGATTGCCCTTCAAAAGAGCAATTCTATGCAGTCATTAAAAAGAATGCCATAAAACAGATATTCACAATATAGTGTTAAATTTAAAATGCCATTTACACAATGGTGTGTATAGTCTCTCTCTCTCTCTCTGTGTATATATAAATATATATGTATATATACATATACACATATATATACGTATATATATTTATATTTTGAAAATCATAACTCATGCTCTCAGGAAAAAAATGAGGGAACATGTTTAAGAAAGAAAGCGACTCTGGGGGTAGGAGGGAGGGAAAAAATACAATAAAAATAAATAAAAAAGAAAGCAAGTACCATATTTCATTGCTTCAGGTACATCTATTTTTTCACATTTTAACATCACTAAAACTGGGATGCCTCACATACTCCTTGTCAGGAAGGCAGTAGTTGTGACACAATTGTCATTAACTATGCATCAAACATAAAGAAGAGGTGTCAGCAGCTTGGGGGAAAAACTCATAAGACAACGATGGGGCATTCTTTTTTTTTTTTTAAAGATTTTTTTATTGGGGAAGGGGAACAGGACTTTATTGGGGAACAGTGTGTACTTCCAGGACTTTTTTTTTTCCCAAGTCAAGTTGTTGTCCTTTCAGTCTTAGTTGTGGAGGGTGCAGCTCAGCTCCAGGTCCAGTTGCCATTGCTAGTTGCAGGGGGCGCAGCCCACCATCCCTTGTGGGCGTTGAACCAGCAACCTTGTGTTTGAGAGGACGCCCTCCAACCAACTGAGCCATCTGGGAGCTCAGCGGCAGCTCAGCTCAAGGTGCCGTGTTCAATCTTAGTTGCAGGGGGCACAGCCCACCATCCCTTGCGGGAGTTGAAATCGGCAACCTTGTGGTTGAGAGGATGCGCTCCAACCAACTGAGCCAACCGGGAGCTCAGCGGCAGCTCAGCTCAAGGTGCAGTGTTCAATCTTAGTTGCAGGGGGCGGAGCCCACGACGGGACTCGAGGAATTGAACTGGCAACCTTGTGGTTGAGAGCCCAATGGCCCATGTGGGAAGCGAACCGGCAGCCTTCGGAGTTAGGAGCATGGAGCTCCAACCGCCTGAGCCACCGGGCCGGCCCCGATGGGGCATTCTTAAGAAATGTTGCAATCATCAATTCTCTTGATGGTGAAATGGAAAATGTGTGGAAAAACAGGGACATCAACAAGTATACGGTGGAAATTAATTTAGAAGATTCTGATTGTAGAGAGATTAACAAATCCTTAACTAATTTATATCACTTATAATTACCTTCTATCATAAAAGTGATACATATAAACATACATACATATACTCACACCTATATACATTTTGTCTTCATTAAAAATACAACAGTATAAAAAGAAAATTCAAGTGGTCCATAATTTCACCACCTAGATAATTATTAAAGACATTAAAATAGAGTGAAAAAATATCAGCTGTGTTATTCACATGCCGTATTTTGTTATTTGTCCTCTAGTTTTAAGACTGTTGCTATTCATAGATTATTACCTCTGTTTCATAGATTAGTATCTCTAAGGTTCCAAAATCACGTTTCTTATGTAAATCCGCAATTTTTAACTGGTTATATCTCAGTTTGGAACAGCAGTATAGAGAACAATTAAATTCCCAGGCTAGCTAAAAAAGGACTATTTAACTCAAAATGCATCATCAACATAATAAATACTGTGGAAATATAGAACCTGCAACCTCTGTTAGGGACTAAAATTCATTATGAAGCCCTAACTTCCAATGTGACTGCATTTGGAGATAGCGTCTATAAAGAGGTAATTAAAGTTAAATGAGGTCATAAAGGTGAGGCCCTAATCCAACAGGATTGGTGTCCTTATAAGAGGAGGAGGGAGGGAACAGAGCCATCCAGTCTGTGGTATTCATATTTTGTTATGGCAGCCTGAGCTAACTAATAAAGGCTCTTTATAGGATCATCTTAAAAAATTACAGAATGATTTTAGTTTTAACTTGGGACATCCTGGCCAGCTCTGGCATCAAGTTCTAGCATCAAGAGTAAATATTCCTCTTCATTCCTCTACCTGCTGATCAGTAACACTGCAAACATTCTCAGTTCCAACATCTCTGGGTTTTTGGCTTCTGTGTCTTGGCAGTGGGAGTGGAGGGCAAGGATGAAGGCTTTGGGATTGGTGTTTAGTGGCGACAAAAGGTGAGAGAATGAAGTGAGGTGGAAGAAGGGAGACATAAGAGGAATTGAAGAACTCTAGTGGGATGAGAATGAACACAGGAATCAGGATATTTGGGCTCAAAATGCAACTATGATCTTTGCTAGCTGTATGAATGACCTTTGGAAAGTTATTTAGTTTCTCTGTGGTTCATTTTCTTCATGTGAAGTATTAGAAATAGAATAGAAATAATAAATTTTACATCGCGGTTAAATAAGACAGCATAGACGCAAGGGCAGGGTAAAAGAATGCTGTTCAAAATCATTAGCTGAATTAAGAGTATAGTTGCTGTGATATACTTATCTACAGTTTATATTATTTATTTACACAATTCTTCCCTCTTTTAGAAGTATTCAGAAGCAAAGAAAAGGGTATATCTTCGAAATCATATAGATCTGTGTTCAAATCCTAACTCTGCCACTTAGAAACTATATGACACTGGGTAAGTTAGTTTCCCTGAGCTTCAGTTTCAAATTCTTTAACATGAAGCCAACAACATTCACTTTATATGGTTTGTAAGGAATAAGACAGATCAGGTATATAAAGTGCCTGACCAAAGCTAAGACTTACTATTGTAAAAATGTCATTTTCTTCATAAATTAAGTGCATTCTCAATCCAAATCCCCATAGAATTTTCTATACAATTTGACAAGCTGTTCTAAAATTCATTTGGAAGAGAAGATACACAAAAATATCCAAATGAAAAAGAACATCAGGAGAATTTTGGTACTATATATATGGGAATTGTATAAAGGTAAATAATTAAATAAGTGTGGTATTAGCATAGTAAGTATAGACAAAGAGAACAACAAAAAAGAATGGAGTCCAGAAATAGACCTACATATATGGAGATTTTGCATATCACGTAAACATAAGGGTAAGAATAGACTATTCACTAAAGTGTTGGATCAAGTCGCTGTCCTTAAAAAACAAATTCCTACCTCATTCCATATACAAAAATAAATCCCAGGTGGATTCATGTTCTAAAAGTAAAAAACAAACATACAAACAAAAACTACCAAGTGAGAAAATATAGGACATTTGTAAGAGGCTTGGGGTAGGCTCTAAGTAAGACAGAAAATTCAGAAGCCATCACTCTCACTATAAAATAAAGAGAAAGAACATGTATTTTATTCTTGTATTGCAGTTTCTTCCCATCAACAGTAATGAAGTGAATCCCAACCTCTAATGTGGTATTGTAATCAGTACACAAATATATTTGTAAAATTAAAAAACAATTTAAATAGTCTTACAAGCTTAGAGGAAGATTGTGGCAAAAAAATCTGTTTTTAAAAGGCAATTTCTCTCATATTAATATTATATACAATGAAACAATTTCCTACTGAGTAAGTGGACATCTTAATGATCTAGGAGCTAGTAGTTGTGATCTAAGTGCGGGAGGTTACAGCCACACACAACTTAGAAATGTATAAAATACAACAGAAATTTCCATTTAAAGATAAACATATACTGTTCTCCCATTGTGAATTCTTCAACAATTCACAATCATTTGCTCAGGACTAATGACATTTTAACACCTACAGCTTAAACATATCAGAAATAGGAAGTCTAACTACATGAGGTAATCGGGAGGCAAAACAAAACTTAATTGCTATGGTATTCAACATTCTAAAGGAATAATTCAGTAATTCCATAGCGAGGAAAAAACGCACTATGTGGGTTTTTTCGTTTTTCTCTTTTGAATGACAACCTTGGGATTATGTTTTCATTAACACGTTGACAAAGTGTTTTCAAAAGCTTTATCTCAAGATTTCATTCATCTTAATGGCTTTCAGTTAGCACTTGATTTCACAATGAAAAACAATTGGTAACCTATTTACAACAGATTCTGCATCTATAAGTGTCAATCTTGGAATGGAAGAGAGTTACTTCTCAGAGACACTTCCTATCATTCCTTTTTTTTCCTGAAGATCCCAGTGAGATCGCCTCTATCCCTATCAGACTTATTTCTGGCCACTGTGCCTTTTCCACCAAACTCAAAATTTCACTCCTATCTTCTCGTCTCTGCAGTATTTTTTTCTGTTTCAATAACGAATTTTACTGTTGGCAATTATTAAGAAATTGACAAAATTGTAAAAGCAACAAACGAGAGGAAAGACCTTAAGCTAGCTACAAAAAGATCTAGAAGTCATCCTTATAATGTATGCAAAAAGACTAGACAAGAGCTGTTAGATCTTCTATTGGTCTTTTCACTAATTCTGGTCTTAAAACAAAGCTAGCCTATTACCTAATCCCTTAGTATTCAACAAGACTACTGCACTTTGGTCATTCTTAGAGAAAAAAGCTAATAACTTTTCTATCTTTCATAGAGAGGTAGGTCGGTAGAGATGGTTAACCTGGGTCTCAGGAAGACACTCATTTACAACTAAGAGAAAACTCCAGGCTATCATGTCACACTCTATTTTACTTTAAAAACTTCAAGCGTGATTGAATCTCTGACATCTTCAAAATTACTTCCACAGAAATAAAACTGGAAATTAACAACGCGAAGCGCTTGCTCTGGTGAGAAGGAACTGAAAATTCTTCCTTCAAAAGAGGGAAACGTTGTGAAGTCTAATTTCTAATGAGCGAGATGAAAGATCTTCAAAATTTGCTGAGGTAGTTTGCGGAAAGAAACCCCCTTGTCATTAGAGAGGTCGCAACCCTCTGGCCCGGCGTTGAGACGAAAGCACCCAGTACTCCCCGCCCAGACAAGCGGCGGCAAGATGCTCCCGGGCTTTCGGGAAGCCGCCATGGAAGGCAGGCCCGGCATCCTCAGCAGAGAGCTATCTCAGGTCCGTCCGCGCAAGCCGGGCGGGTTCGTCACAAACACGCTACGCAGAGAGAGAAGCGCGGCCGAGGGAACCGGTCACGCAACTGTCAAACGAAGCCCACCCATCGCTTGATCGTCCCCAAGGCGACAAGCCTTCCCGGCGCGAAACACTCACCAGTTGCTTCAGGATAGCGACTACAACTCCCAGGAGATCACGCGGAGCCGCGTCCTTCCCAGAATGCAGCACAGCAGCGTCCCCAACACTACTCCTGTCTCCGCTCCTCCTACTTCTCTACTCTGCGTCACCCGGGAGGGCCGAAGGTAGGGTGCGGGAGGGACCCCAAGCCTTCGGCGTGCTGCGTCAGACGTTGGCGGGTGGGTGGGGGACGGGGCGGGGACCTGGGGGAGAATGGGAAGACGTAGAGGAGGGCAGAGGGGAGGGGAGGGTAAATAGTGGGCCAGGCAGGAAGATGGCGGCGGTAGCGGAGGTGTGAGTGGACCCGGGTCTCTGCAGCTGGATTTTCTCTTCCCTTTTTCTTCCCCCTTCCTTTTCTGTTTGAGATTGGCATCAAGGGGGGTGAGTTCGGGTGGCGGCGCCGGTCGCAGCGCAGGAGTCACGGCAACGGTGGCGGCTGACGGCCGGAGGGACAGGTTTCTTTCGCCGCTTGTCTTCCTTCCCGGGTCCGCTCGGTGTCAGGCGCGGCGGCGGCGGCGGCGCGTGGGGTGGACTTCGTCCCTTCTCCAGCACCCCCCGGTGCCGGAGCGCGCACTCTTCCCTTTGCCATCCTCCGACGTTTCACTCCGGGGACTGAACGCCTCCTCCGGCGCAGCTCAGGGAGCGGGGGCCGGTCTCCTGCTCTTCAGTCGCGTCTCCATGTCGGATAACCAGAGCTGGAACTCGTCGGGCTCGGAGGAGGATCCGGAGACGGAGTCTGGGCCGCCTGTGGAGCGCTGCGGGGTCCTTAGCAAGGTGAGCAACCCGCGGGGCCAAAGGCCCCCTGCTCAGACTCACCTGCCGCGAGGCGAGCCGCTGAGGGCATGGGGTGGGGCTGGGCGGGAGGCACGGACTGTCCCGGGCGGGGGCTGCGGAATGTGCCGGGGTGCGTTGCTGAGTTCTGCCGCAGGAGTGCCGGGGCCACGGGTTGGAATGGGGAAAGGGGGTAAAGTGAACTGTCTTCTTTGCCTGCCCTGGGGGGTCGGCAGCCGCTGAGGACCGGGGAAACGTGTTCCAACCCCAGATCCAGTTTGGGAGCGGGATGCGCACCATGTCTTGGAACTGAGGGCGGCAGCTGTCCCGGGCATAGGAATCCAGGTTGGGCAACGGCGGTATCCGAAAAACTGGGTATGGGAACGATGTAAATCGATCCTCTCAAACGAGGTTAGTCCGGGTATGCTGAGCAGAATAGGGTTGGGGGATTCTGGGGACGCGGCTGTTTAGACAGCAGCCGGAGCAAGGAGACTTGGTGCTGAAATCTGAGGGGGTGAACTATGCCAGCCAGGTTAGATGTAGGGAGAGATCTCAATAAGATCTTTTGTGCTTTTCCCCTCACCCTTTACCCCAGTTCAGAAAAGAGCTATTGAATAGGCATGTGATAGGTACAAAATTGTATTCATCGTAACTTGGAGCATATCAGAATGGAGACTGACCTTTAGTTCAGAAAGAAGAACAATATTTAATAATAAAATATTCTTGCAGTCAGATGGCCAGAGTAAGGAAATGACGTTACCTTTCCCGTATTTTATAAAACCCCTTTTTCAAAATTTTAGCAAAGCAGTCATTTGTAGGACTCTAAGGCTAATTAGTTAAAATGGATGAAGCCCTTTTTAAGAGGGAAGATGGGTGATCTTTTGCTAGTACATGGGAGTTTGGGGGTTTTGTTTGTGTTTACTTTTTTTCCTTATAGTGTTGCTATGAGAAGATGCATGTTGCCTTTTTTTTTTTTTCCATTTCTTTCTCCCTTACTGTTAAACTTTTAGAAATGGATGGAGCTAGCAATTAACCTGGAGAAGGGGGAGCTGGGGCCAGCCTCTCAACAAGCTGGTCATGAGATACTAGGTCATGTGCAGCTCCTGGCTATTAAGAAATCACCCTGCTTCCAATATACATACTTGGCTTAAGCATTTGGACATCTTGGAATTGTTTCATGTTAGATTTTTATATTGTCTTCAAAAGGCTGATGAGAAAGGGCCTAAGAAGGGCATGAGTATGTCAGCACTAAGGTTTATAAGTGTTAACCCTTATTTACGTAGTAGAAAAATTACAGTGTGTTAATACTGTGATCATTATTGGAATTTCATTGAAAGGTTTTCAGTGAACGGAAGCTCTCTAGGCTTTCTTTAAATGTATCTTGTGATTCAGGAATCTGTGTTGAACACATTGTATAATAAATACACATTTTCAGATGCAATTGTTATGAAATGGGTTCTTTACTTTTCAGTGGTTCTGGTAGTTTCATCACTTTTCTCATTAGATGAGAAGCAGACTTTCAGATTTAGTATTGTGGTAGTGTTAAGTATTTTACAAAACAAGCTGTGCGTTTGACCCATTGACACTTTTTGGTGATTGTTGTAACTGGTGGAAAGAGTCACTAGTGCTCTGAGTATTCACCTTATGCAGAGCAGTGTAGTTGGTATACTCTGGAAATGTGGAATAAATGGAAGACTATCTCTTTGATATTTAAATGCATAGAAATGTGGTATTTGACCACTTCTGTGGTAGCTAAGTAACTTCAGTTTTGTTGCATGCTTAGATCAACAGGAATATAGGTTTTGGTGGTATTCTTATTATTTCCCCGAAATATAACAATTTATGGTTATATGTAATGTTTTCTGGAAACTTTTTAATCAAGAGTATTTTATATTTAATACATGTTTTAAAATTTAAAGTAATATATATTTTGAGCCCTTTGTATTCATTTGGTAATTTAAGCACAAGTTAGAACTCAGCATCTTTTTTTTTCCTTCTGTTGAGTAATTCAGGTATGTCCCACTACCAATTTGATTTGTTTCTTAAACCAGTCCAAAGTTGTTTATTTTTTCCTATATGGTAATCTAAAATACATGAAAATACTTATGAAACATCTTTTTATGGAATTTATTCTTAAGCACGTAGGTTCTAGGAACACTGGATAGACAATAATTCTAGTTTACTCTAACAAATATCAGGATTAATCATGGTTGGGAAAAGCTTCATGCCTTAGTAGGACTTGAGAGCAACTAAAGACTGAGTAAAATAAATCGCATCCAGCTTCTTCTGAATTCTCATCCTTTGAGGTTTGCCATGTCTTTTATTTCTCCACACACCTAACTGTTGGCTAAAATTCTGTCCATCTTTAGAGTCCAACTCAAGTACTGTTCTTTCCATGAAGCCTTTTCTTATTTCACCAACCATTCCAGATCTCCTTCCCTGAATTCCCATAGCGTTTTATTTGTAACTTCTCATTCTTATTTTAAAAGGTAGGTGTTTGGTTTTTTTCTTTTGAAAATGTAGCTTGCTGAACTGTTGGGAGCAGAAATCTTGGGTTCTCTTGCAGTGTCTAGCATATTGCCTTGTCTCTCTTTGTTAAGTGGGAAGAGTGAAGGAACTTACAAGGATAGAGAAAGGCAAAAATCTGCATTTTAGGTATGATAATAGTTTAACATTTACTGAGTAATGTGTGCTGAAACTTACATAATTTATTGGGTCCTGTGTAAGAAAATAATATAAAATTGTGGACGCAGATTGCTGGGGCCTCTTCTGTCACTTTGGAAGGAGTCTGTCTATTCTAGTGAGCTGCTCAGCTGAAGGTTAAGCTTCATTAGCTATGTGGAACTCTGCCTCCAACTTAGAAAGTACTATGTGCCTGGCAGTGTTCTAAGTCTGTTCTTACTTAATGTTAACAAGTCTGAGGTAGAGTTTAACAGAGAAACAGGGTAAGTAACTTCACTATAGTCCCACAGTTACTAGCCTTCTGAGGGGCAATAATTGAAAGTGAGGTAGGAATAAGGTATGCCAGTCTAAACAATTTATAGGCAATGGGGAGTTGTTCATGTAAGTTTTGGAGCTGAAGTTTCAATGAGATTAATATGTAAGATAAGTAAGCAAACATGCTTACTAAATAAGATTATGTAAGTTATGAAATAAAAAGCAGAAGATACTAGAGGTAAGATTATCGAGCCTTCTCAGAAATCCAGGAACCTAATAATTTGATTGGATTAATTGAAAATAGGGAGGGGAGACAAATGTAAAGGTTTAATATGAAGGAAAGATGAATAGGAGCTGGTGATGGGCTCTAAAGATTGAGAAGGAACCATCAGTTATTGAGTATCTCCTATGAATATAGTAGGCATCTTCATGATTTTATTCAGCCATTCAAATAACGGGCAAAGGAACTGAAGCTCACAAAAGTTAAACAGCTTGTCAAAACTCCTCGCACAACTAGTGAAGCAGTTGAGTCTCTGATTTTGTATTCCCTACTCTGTTCATACAATACACAAACCCTTAGCCAGGTTTGTGTCTGAATGACTGAAGAAGTCAAGGAAATAGTCTTCAACCAGTAGCGCAGAAGTCAAGGAAATGGGAACATAGGGAGGAAGTGCACCTGACAGGAGAAGGTAAATTCAATTTTGTATGTAAGCATCATTATTTCAAGTTGGAGCCTAAGTGGTGGTAAGTTGCAGGGAGTTAGAAATAAGGAAATGGTGATTAGGGAGTCCCTAGGAAAGAATGCGTTAAATTGCCAGCAGGATGAGCTCTCAGGGAGGGGTTTGTAAAGATGGGGCTTAGAAGATGTAAGACCTGAACCATCTCAAATATGCTGAATTAGGGAATAGGAAAGTAAAGATTTCTCAATGGGTAAAGAGCCTGAGCCAGTGCACTATGTGTGTGTTTAACAATCCATTTTGAATTAGTTTTTGGCAGATAGTTTTGGAATTGTCTATACTTAAAACCTCTAGAGCATAAAAATATGCAAAATCAAGAATTCCATAGAGGATGGATTTCTGCTGTTGCAAGTTTATTGATTGTGATCTTCAGTGTGCAGCAAGACTTTAGCAACACAGAAACCGTTTATATGAACTAGAAACAGATAATCCAAGTATGTTTTTGAAAACCAGTTTTATATTTGTACTATTACTTTGGGGTTTGAAAAATGGATCTCAGGGAAACTTGAAAAATAACTATTTTAAGTACGAAATACTGAGTTCTGTGAGGAAAAAAGGAAGTTGACATAGACTCACTAAAGATTAATGATCTAGTATTTTTACTTTGATGTAGTTACGAACATCAGAAATCTTTGTATAGGACTAACTTAACAGCAGAAGTACAGTTTTGGCCATGATAGGCTTCATACTTCTGTTGACTTAGAAGGTTTTATGCATTACTTGTTGTAGGAGAATGAGAGCCTATAATCAAACTTAACATTTCTATTGAATATGTTAATTATGGCAGGGACCAAAACAATTTAAGTGTCATGAAGACGGTGAGCAGGAGAGGATGAAAGCACACAAAGAACAAAGAATAATTTTTTAAATTAATTTTTTTATTGAGGTAACATTAGTTTATAACATAAATTACAGGTGTACAACATTATAATTCAGTACCTGCATACTCTAGTGCATGCTCACCATTAAAAGTATAAATAAATTATGTCCATTACCATATAGTTGGATCCCCTTGACCCATTTCTCTCTCCCTGCACCTTCCTTCCCCTCTGGTAACCACCATTCTGAAATCTATATCTATGAGTTTGTTTTTGTTTGGTTTTGTTAGTTCATTTGTTACTTTTTTGTTTTACACATATTAGTGAATCATGTGATTTTGTCTTTTTCTGTCTGACTTATTTCACTTAGCATAATACACTCAAGATCCATCCATGTTGTTGCAAACAGCAAGATTTTGTGTGTGTGTGTGTGTGTGTGTGTGTGTATACACCACATCTTTATCTGTTCATCCATCAGTGGATACTTAGGTTGTTTCGATATCTTAGCTATGCAAATAATACTGCAATGAACATATGGGTACATATATCTTTTCAAATTAATGTTATTATATTCTTCAGATAAATACCCAGAAAAGGAATTGCAGGATCATATGGTAATTCCATTCTTAATTTTTTGAGGAGCCTCCATTCTGTTTTCCATAATGGTTGTACCAATTTACATTCCCACCAACAGTGTATGACGGTTCCCTTTCTCCACAAACTTTCCAGCACTTGTTATTTCTTGTCTTTTTTGATAATAGCCATTCTAACAGGTGTGAGGTACTATCTCATTGTGGTTTTGATTTGCATTTCCTTTACAATTAATGATGTAGACATCTTTTCATATGCCTGTTGGTCATCTGTATGTCTTCCTTGGAAAAATGTTCAGATCCTCTGCCCAATTTTTAATCTAGTTGTTTTTGGTATTGAGTTGTAGGAGTTCTTTATATGTTTTTTGATATTAACCTCTTATTGAAAGTATCATTTGCAAACACCTTTTACCATTTGGTGGGTTGTCTTTTTGTTTTGTTGATTTCCTTTGCTATGCAGAAACAAAGCAGAATTTTTTAACTGAAATCTACTTCTGTTGTACTCCTCAAATGTTAGAAGAAAATTTTATATTTTATTTATATCTATTTATATTTATTATATGTATTTTATTTGTATATATAAGTTTATATATATATAATTTTGTAAGAAATACTGAAAATCATACAATCTAGAAAACATCAACTTTCCCCTTTTTATAGTCATTTTTACTGTTTATAATTACATTTGAACTTTTCACATTTTGCTTTTAAAGTTAGATTCATTGCTATTTCAGAAAATTTGGATTTCTAAAATACTGACTTTTTATTTTTTATTTTCTTCTCCCCTCTTTCCCCCAGTGGACAAACTACATTCATGGGTGGCAGGACCGTTGGGTAGTTTTGAAAAATAATACTCTGAGTTACTATAAATCTGAAGATGAGACAGAGTATGGCTGCAGAGGATCCATCTGTCTTAGCAAGGCTGTCATCACGGTAAGTTTTGTTCTCATTCAACAAATAATATATAAATAAGTAAATAAATGAGCATCAACTACACACTGGGAACTGTTCTAAGTGCTTGGCATACATCTGTGAACAAAATAGATAAAATATTATTGCCCTTGTGGAGCATACAGTCTAATACTTTTCTTCCATAAAGTTATTTTAGAGTGTTTATTACTGCATACTGTTAATAATGACATGTAATTATCTACTTGGTATAGCAAGCCCTTAAACAAGGCCTTCAGAAAGAAAGATGTTGGAAGGCTTCATATATATTGAGATTGGGACAGTTACTTGGTAGGTTATTGAAAACATTAAAGCAGGAAAATTACAAAAAAAACCATATCTTAACATTTTAAAATTCTAACTTAAAATATATAAACCTATGTTTACTTGCCAACAACTTTTTGATGTAGAGCGAACACTATCTCTTTGAATATAAAGTTGAGAGAAGTTGTTCTTGTGTAAACTATATCCATAATGCATGATTTGCAATTTCCAGTTTTGATTTCTCTACAGGGGAATAAAAGCTTAAAGATACTTTTGAAAAACCCTAAATATAGATTCTTTCTGGCTCTTCATGATTTTTCCTATTATTTTATAGATGTCTCACCTTTATCTAATGTAATACCTTTTGAAAGAATGACTCACCTTTATTGAGTAATCAAGTTAGTTTACGTAGAAACATCTCTATTTGCACTTGTATTCCATACACTTACATAATATTTAATTAAGTTACGTAAGGAGTACAACACGTAAACTGGCATAAACAGGTTTGGAAACAACCAACATATAACTTAACTAGTGAGATCAGAAGTGCCAGAATATGCTAAAAATAGCATACTAGTTGAGAGTGGTCAGCATATCATTGCATATTTAATAAAGGGGTAAAAAAAGTGTTAGTTAAGGCAGGTCAGTTAAATGGAGGTCAATTAAGGTAGCTAATGTAGTTAAAAATCTAACAATGGGGCTATTAAAACTTAATCATAGATTTTTACTGATACATTCAAATAGAATTCACATTATGACAGAATTTATATTGCTTATAAAAGTAAAAAGTACTTTGGGTCTGTGTTGATATCTATATCTGACTTACTATGTTTATGTTACTCATTTAAAAAAATCTTACATTATTTTCCCATAATTTTTCGTACATTCTGCCACTTTTGGACATTCATAGTTTGAAAACAAAAGCTTAGTTGATTATTGAGATGGAAAAACTTAATGGAGGAATTGTTTGGCAGTGTTAAGAATGAAAATAACTACTCTCCATTGTTAGGGACAATTTTTTAAAAATATGTTGAACATAAAGGCTCAGTATTTATTTTGATTGGTATGTGGTAGATTATAGTGTATTTTGAAATTGTATATAGTTTAGTATTTGGGTTTTTTTTGCTTAAGATGGAATGTTACTTATACTAGAGGACAGAATAGTGGGTAGCAGTGTACTTTCTTGAAGTGTCTTTCCTACGTTCTTCCCGTCCTTTTGCATATTGACATGTTTGTTAATTTCAATGCTTGACTCTTTGAAAATAATATGTTAATGGCTGGTGTGAAAATAGGAAGGAATGAAATTTTATCTTTTTTGTTTACTTAGGGTACCATGCTAGTTTATGTGTAGAGTTAAATATAGTTATTCTGTCTTGAATTATGGTTGATTGTAATAGTGCATGGCTTATTTGAGCAAAAGAAAAAATTTTAATCTTTCACATTGCGTCATTTCAGGAAAAAATACGTTCTTTGTAGAGTTTGTTGTTGTTATACCTGTATTTGCATGCAGAACTTTCACTGTGGTACATGGTCAAAGAAATGGGTAGGAAAGTGAAACAACTTGAATACTCTGAAAAGAGAGGTTAGGAAGAGACCTCATGGGAGTGTTCACTGGATTAAGTAGCAGTAGAGAAGGTAAAAAGATCAGTGAGGCAGCAGAATCTGAGTGGTAGTCTTAGATACAGTGGAACAGGTGGTAATGAGAAACACTAGCATTTATATTCCTGTATTTCTTCAGCTTTCAATCTGTTCCTTGCTCACAGATCATTGTTATATATTCCAAGCAAATTACTAAATATAGTTGAATTTAGTGAGCTTATCAGAATGAAGTTTACAAATAGAATACCGTGTTTTCCCGAAAATAAGACCTAGTCAGACAATCAGCTCTAATGTATCTTTTGGAGAAAAAAATTAATATTAGACCCGGTCTTATTTTACTATACTTATTTTATTTTACTATTTTACTTTACTTATTTTATTATTCTTATTTTACTATAAGACCAGGTCTAATATATAATATAATATAGTATAGTATAGTATAGTATAGTGTAATACAATATAATATATAATTAATATAATGTAATATAATACTGGGTCTTATATATAATAGAAGACCAGATCTTATATTGATTTTTGCTCCAAAAGGCACATTAGAGCTGATTGTACAGATAGGTCTTATTTTCAGGGAAAAATGGTATGTACTTGAGTTAAATTTTAAAAATGTGATACTGATCTTTGTTAAGTAGGCATCTTTTACTTTTCTTAAATATGGGCCATTATATATGTCACTTCATCTCTGAAGACAAAGAATAAATATCAATGTTGAATTTGCTCACATGACACTTATGAAATTGATAGTTTTCATATATGCAGAAATCAGGGCTTGAAGAGTTGTGACTTTACTATAACCATTCATTAACACATATTAGTATCTGAGCCCATCTTTTCTGATACAACCTAAATTCATTGTTAGGTCACTCTTATTTTAGTTTAATAATTAAATCATTCTTAATTTATTCAAATAATGTTCTTTGGCTATGTGGTAATAAATTGGGTGAAATACTTTCAAGGAATGAAGCATTCTACAAGAATTTATTTGTTACCTGGCAATTCTTAATATGAAGAGTTGGAAGTGAGTGAGTGAGAAGAAAACCATTGTACTCCTTCACTTTGTGACAAATGAGCCATCTGTGTGGAGAATAAATGTTTGTAGAAGAGTTGAATGTCTCAATTATTATAGTTTAATAGTTATTTGCTTAAGACCCAGTCCCTGCTACAAAACTTGCCATATACCATGTTTCTTTGAAAATAAGACCTAGCCAGACCATCAGTTCTAATGAAGTATTTAAGCTCTTCTTTTTTGGAGGGGAGGTGCGGGGAGACACTTAGATAATGTCTAATTTTGTTTTACTACAAACATTGTTGGAACAAACACGTATTTAAAATTTTCTGTATAGTTATTGTCAGTGCTCTTTCAAAAGAATACCACTTTTCACTCCTAACAATAGTGTATGAGTGTTTCTATTTCTCCATACCCTCAAGTATTTGAAGACACTGGATTTTGGCAAATGTTAAAGTATTTGTCGAACTGCTAGGTAAAAATGGTATCTTATTTTAAATTGCATTTTTTATTCATGAGGTTGAGTAACTTCATATGTTCATAATCCATTTACATTTTTTTCCTCTTCCAATTGCTTGTTCATCTCTTTGCACATTTCTTTCCATATTGATTTGTAAAAGCTCTCTATATCATGATATTCGGCCTATTGTCATATTTGTTGCAAATATTTCCCCAGGTTGTCATTTCTCTATTTCTTCTTATTTTACAGTCTTTTTAAGCCTTACAGAAATTTAAAATTTTTACATACCCTTGTTGAAGTTTTTCTTTATAGTGTCTGTATTTAGTTGTATTTATATAGGTGTTTCCCATCAAAGACTATTACTCTAAATAAATGTAACTATATTTTCAACTATGATGTACATTTGAATTTTGATTCCTGTGGGAGTTACTTTAGTGTAAGGAGTGATCTGGGGATTTAGCTTTTTATTTTTTTTCCAATTGACTAACCATGTATTCTAATACTATTAATTGAATAACTCACCTTTTCTCTTGGTTTGAAAGGTCACCTTTATTATATTTTATGTTTATTGAGGTTTCTTGACTCCTCTTCAATTGGTTTGTCTATTCCTTCTTTTTGTACCGTGTTTAAAATTGTATTGCTAACAGTTCATCAACCAATTCCTTAAACTGCCAAAGATCTCATTGTATAGATTAAAGTAGTAGTTTATTTGCAGTTACTGAGATTAGGAGATGTTTCAGAAATTAGGTAGATAGAGATATTTTTGTTTAATGGAAATAAATAGTAATGCCTTTAGAAATGGTATGCCTAAATTCTGTATTCCCAAATCTCATCTTAGGTATCTGACTTTGTATACCAAATACTTTATAGAACTTCTTTAGTTACCAAATGAGTGGAATTCCTATAATTCTTAACATAAGTTGGTTATAGAGAAATTTATTCACCAATTTCATGTTTTAATATTTTCAGAAGGAAAACTGAAAGGCAGTAAAAATCTTTATTGTTTTATTTTAAAAAAATCAAAGCCAAATAGCTTTAGGTAACTAAGGGTTGGAAGAGAAGTAGTTGGAAGACCCTGGCAAATTTAAAGAAGCCGAAAGAGATGTAAAAGCAAGGGAAGGAAGTGTTCAAAATTGAAGAGAACCATAAAAATAAATAAAATTTTTTAAAAGTGCCAAATTAAGAGTAGTCATATCTAAAAAGTTTTTGAGTGTGGAATTATAAAATAAAATGTTATGATATAGAATGATGTTCATCAAATTGGATATCACCAAAGATGAGTATTGCCATCAATAATTTTTATATAAACAACTCCAAATTAATAAGAAATCCAAAAGTTGGCCTTTATCAAGTATGCAATTTTGCTATATTGAACTATATTAGTAAGGAAGGAAGAGAGGAAGGCATATGCCACATGTAAAAGCACTAGATAAGATACAAGTTGATAATTCTTCTCATTTGAGGAGCATTTGCCAGTGAATTTCTAAACAAATTAGAATCTTACACTAGTAAAATTAATGTCTTGAGAAACTAGTATCTGTTTAGCAGTTATTTGGAAATACTGTCTTGCATCTTTAGGTAACTTGAATGTAACTTTAATAATGTAACTTGAGTAATTTGAATATAGTAGGAAATAATTAAAATATTTGCTAAGAAATTTTGGAAGAAGGAAAATATCAAAAGGATACCTGTTAAAGTGCAGGACCTAGAATGTTGAAATAACTTACTCCAAATTATATCATTACAAAATGTGTTAGTTTGCTAGCGTTGCAATTTAACAAAGTACCTCAAACTGGGTGGTTTAAAGAACAGAAATGTATTGTCCACAATTCTGGAGCATAGCAGTCCAGATTAAGGTGTTGTCAGGGTTGGGTCCTTCTGTTGTTTTGGTGATTTGCTCCCAATCTTTGGTGTTCTTTGGCTTATAGATGGATGTATTACTCCAGTCTCTGCATTCGTGTTCATATAGCCGCCTGCCTGTGTATGTATCTGTGTTCCAAATTTCCCCTTTTTATAAGGACACCAGTCATATTGGATTAGGGACCTGTTCTACCCCCATGTGACCTCCTCATCCTAATTAATTACATCTCCAGTTACCCTATTTCCAAATAAAATCACAGTCTAAGGTACACAGACGTAGGGCTTGAGCATATAAATTAGGGAGCACACAATTAAACCTGTAACACAGAGCATCAGAGTTAAGACTAGAACCCAAATCTCCTGATTCCCATCTGGTGTTAATCACATGTCACTGAGCATAGGAAAAATGTGTACAGATGCATTTTATTTTATGTTAAGACTTGTAGGAACAGAACTGTTAAATATTTATAAAGCAACTCTTTAAAATTTGTGATTTATTATTAACGTCTTGTGTTAAATCTGTAATAAATATGGTCTGTATTTTAGCGTTCAAATTTCCTTAAAACAAGGAATATACGTAATTTTTTAGATTTGCATGTTTGAAATAGTAAGAGGCTTGTTTTCATAGTTTTTCTGAATGTCTTTTAAGCTTCATATACACCAGTTTTTATTTAGTGTTTTTATTTAGCATTTTATATTAATATCCAAAGTGCTTAAAATATTATTCAGGGGCTCTGAAGTCATACCTACCGTGTTTCCCTGAAAATAGGAAATTTTTGCTCCAAAAGACACATTGGTGCTTACGTTCAGGGGATGTCATCCTGAAAAATCATACTAGGGTTTATTTTCCGGTGAAGTCTTATTTTCGGGGAAACACAGTAAGTTTAGACTTAGCTCTGCTTCTTATGACCAGAGGTACCTTTATGCAGATTACTAAATTTTTCTGAGCTTCACCTTCCTTAACTGGTTAAAGGTGGGGTGAAACTTAGGCATGGGATGATTATGTGTATTGAATGAAATAACATAAAAGCACTTGCACAGTTCTTGGTACACAGTAGGCACACAAACTTCTTTATTTTGTGAAATGTATGTATTAGAAATAAAGCCGACAGTTTTAAGAAAAGAAAGAGTAGGAGAAGCTGGCAAAGCCTTTTATTATAGGAGGCAAAGACGCAGCTGACTTTTTAGAGCCAGGGTATATGGCATGTCATATTTGAACAGATTCTCATGCATTTCCTATAAGCATGTTCCACCTACCAAGTGGTTTATTTCTCTGTGTGTGTGTGTGTGTGTGTGTGTGTGTGAATAGCGGTTAACTTTTTATGTGCTTACTGCATGTTCCTGACAGACTGTTTTTACCTTGTTCCACTGTCTGATGTTTTTTTTTTAATGCCATGTTGTACCTTTTTAAAAATCAGATTTATTGGGGTATAATTTATGTCAGTAAAATTCACCTTTTTTAAGTGTACAGTTAATAGTTTTCAGAAATGTATATACATTCATGTAATCATTACAACAATCAGGATATCGACAATTTCCATCACCCCAGAAAGTTCTCTTACCCTTTTGTAGTTAACCCTCCCCCATCCCAACCTCTGGCAGCTACTGTTATTGTAGTTTTGCCTTTTCCAGAATGTTATATAAATGGAATCATACAGTATGTAGTACTTTGTGTCTGGATTTTCATTTAGCATAATGCTTTTGAGTAATTCATGTTGCTTGTATCTCCAACTTTTTCCTATTTATTACTGAGTACTATTCCACTGCATAGATGTACCATAGTTTATCCATTCACCACTTAATGGATATGTATTTGTTTCTAACTTTGGGCTACCATAAGTAAGACTGCTGTAAACATTCGCATATAGGGTTTGAGTAAATATACCTTTTTTCTTTTGAGTAGATACCTAGGAGTGGGATTCCTGGGTCATATGGTAAATGTAAGTTTAACTTTGTAAGAAATTGCCAAACTGTTTTCCAAAGTGGCAGTACCATTTTATATTCTCTACCAAAAATGTTTGAGAATTCCAGTTGCTCAACATTTTTGTCAGCACTTGCTTTTTTTTCTTTATTTTAACCATTCTAGCATGTATACAGTGATCACTCGTTTCAATTTGCATTTTCCTCCTAACTAATTATGTTAAACGTCTTTTAATCTGCTTGTTATTTGTCTCTCTTTGGTGATATGTCCAAATCTTTTGTTTCTGTTTGTTAATTTTCCTAGTGTAGTTACAAAGATACCAACACTATTATTACTTTTTTTCCTAGGTTATTTGTAGAGGCAACGTTTCTCACAATTTTTTAAAATTTTAGTTTGGGTTTACAGTGGCATACTGTTGTTTAATTAAAGTAACAAAGCCTTAGATTTTAAATTGCCTCCTAACAACTCATCATGTGGTGAATTCACCAGGGAAGTTTGCACTGATTTTGAGTTTCTGCATTGGAGTGAGTGCTGTGTAGGTTTGACCTCTGTCGTCTGTTCACTAAAGGAAGAAAACCATGGCTGATAGAGAATGACACATTTTCTCTTGGTCCCCAGGTTAGAGACTATATGTTATCCAACAAGTATTTCTTTTAAAAATGTACTGTTCCACTAGTGAGGATACATCACTTTTAAAAGACCACTTACAAATTTACTATAAGGAACTAAGACTAAGAAACCATGACCAGTTGAAGCTCATCCAGAAATGAAGGAGATCTCTAAAGTGATAGTGTCTTGAGGCCTGGAGACAGGGCTGGGTAAAGATTCCTGGAAACTTACATGTAAAGCATAAAGTGAGTTTTCTCCTGTTGTGAAAGACTTCAAGTGATTTCCTTTGGCTTTTTCAAAATTAGGAAATTCATCCGGGTGAAGATGATTCTACTTTATCTCCTTCCCCACAAAAAAAAAATAGTAAAGGGGTTAATTTTTTTTTTTTTAACCCAAAAGGTGAGAAATGCTATCCAATAGAAGATAGCATTTTAGAAGCTGGAAAACATACGGACAGGGGCTAAGTGAGTTACTACATCTGAGAACCTCAAATCCTAAGCAATCAGTTAGGAAAGCTTAGAACTAGATTTACATCTCAATCACATAATACTTTAACAGTACCAGATACCTCTTGAAATAAGAATTTTGGGTGGAAGTTGTTCAAAGGGAGGATACATTGAATATCAGTTTAAGAAGCAGTCAGATCCCCAAATTTTTTTCCTTCACTCTTTCTGGGCGGTTGGTTGATTGCCCCATCCCTCACCTAACAAAAGATGGGAGGTTTATAGAGAAGATAAAGTAGTGGTCTCTGGGCTAAAGAGTAGGGGAATAGGCACTAGAAACAATTGAAAGCCGGAAATCATACTGAATAAAGGGGAATTAAGGGAGGTATGCAAACTGGCTACTGAGATCTCACTTCACCCCATCCCATCCCAAGAGTTGTAATGTTTGAACAACAGGAGCACCAGGAAGAGAGAACAGAGAAAAAAGGAATCATCAGTGAAAGAACACAAGAAAAATTTATAGAAATAAAGGACATGAGTTTTCACATTGGAAAGGCCAACGAAGGCCCAGCATGATAGTTGAAAAAAGACTCATATTAAAGACACATCTTTGTGGCGAGTCAGACAACAGAGAAGGAAGAAGGTCCTGGATGCTTCCAGGGGGGGGAAAAAAAACCCACAAAGCATAAAGATTCAAAATGACTGTAGACTTCTCAAGAGCAATACTGGAGGGTAAAATGCAATGGGCCATACCTTCATTTTTCTGCAGAAGAATTATTTTCAACACTGAATTCTGTATCCAGCCAAACAACTAAGCAAATACAAAGTCAGATGAAAGCATTTTAAAATACAAAAGTCTCAAAAAAGTTACTCCTTGTGGTTTTTTAAAAGATCTTACTTTAATGATACAACTCAGATATCTACAGATGAAATTACGTTTTGAATTTGCTTCAAAATAATCCACTTGAGAGGATGTGTATTGGCAGAAGTGGAGGGTGCAGGGAGGAGTATAGTTAAAACAAGAGTGACCATGAGTTAATGACTGACTGTTGAAGCTAAATAGTGGTATGTGGCGTTTGTTATCTTATTTTTTATTTTTGTATATATTTGAAAATTCCCATAATAAAAAGTAAAATACAAAAACATTCAACAAACCTTTCTTGAAAATGTGCCACATCAAAACAAGGAAGTATTAAAATAAGAAAGAGGAAGATATGGCAGAGGACTTTGTTCTCAAACTATGATCTCCAGGCCGGTAGCTTCAGCTGTGAACTTGTTAGAAATGCAAATTATCAGGCCCCACCCAAGACCTAATGAATCAGAAACTCTGAGTAATGAGGTCCAGTCTTCTGTCTCAACAAACCCTCAATGATTTCGATGCGTACTCAAGTTTGAGAACCATTCTTCTAAAGCAAGAAAAAGAGCTGTGCTCAAGTAAACAGATATGACACGTGGTTTATTACATCTCATTTTCTTAACTGCTTACTCCCTGTACTTTGATAGTTGATCTGACATTTAAATGGAGTCATACATAAAGGCAGCGAAATTGCTATTGTGATATTGGTGCTAGCAATCTAAATGGACAATGGATATAAAAGGTTCAGACTTTGGGAAACTGTTAAGCATAATGATTGTCTCAGAAATGGAATAGTTATGAACACGAATGAACCTATACCAACTTGGCTGCTTGTCTAACTGCTTGAATTGTCCATTATCTATTGTAGAATGTCTTTTCCCCTCCTCCACTATCAAAAGTCTGTCTTTCCTCTGGGCCTAACCTAGGCCACAACGTTTCAGTGAATCACTCATCTTTTCGTCTTAACTATAAGAATAAAAATTAAAAAAAAATGGACCGAGCAACTATTACATGGAAAGCATTGTGCTGGGTATTTTGCATGTCCTCTTCTTTAGTCATCACACTAATCTTATAGCCTAAATACTACCTTATATTATATATTTAACCTTTTCATATATGTGCTTTCATATATGTGCTTTTATCTTGTTTTGTGCCTTTGATTTGTATTACAAGAGAAATAGTAATTGACCACTCTTATTTCAAGGTGGAAGGATTTCCTTTAGTACAATGGTTTCCTAACTTCGGTTTGCATCTAGAATTATATAGACTCCTTATTAAAACAGATTCCTGTTATATTTGCAAGTTCAATGTAAAAGTAAATCTTTTGTGGAGGAGACATGAATATTTTCAAGTTACTAAATTGTTTTTACTATTTAAAAGACTTGGAAAGAATCAGTTTTATACGCTAAGTTAACGTCATTACAATATGCTTCGATCATAAAGTAATTATAATCAAATAAGTTCTTGCAAAGTTCTGTAACACTTCAGTAGTGTTATCATTGAGGACTATTGAGGACTCTGCCATCACATTATTTTGAACGAAGATTTCTTTACTGGATTATGATTCCCAGTGCCTGGCACAACGCTTTCTTTAAAATCTGTCAGTTGAATAATAGCAAATCTTTATACTTTTGGTGTGGATTTGATTTTCAGAAATTGTCAGGTGTTATTCAGAATGATTCAAGAAGATTATTGAAGCTACATAAAGTTATTTGGGGCCAAAATATATTTTGGGCAGAGTTCAACATCTTAAATGATGTTTGTTTATATTAATTTCCTTGTTAAAACTTCTTTTAGTCTGAAATAGTGCAGTTTTCTCATAATAGGAACTGTATTTGTATGCAGAAGTTTGCTTTTTATGATACTTGGGACAGGTAGATGATCCTCTTCTTAATTGTAGGCCACGACCAGTAAAAGTTCCATAACAAGTACACATGGAGGTATAAAACATGTAACTGAAGATTTAGCATTTTCTTTAATTAATATAGACAAATAACAGTAATATTTGTCAGTATCTGTGACTTTTTCACCAACAGAAATTGCAAATAATTATATGGCATTACATATATTGCAGATAGCTCAAAATACCGCTACCTGCTAGTAGATATTAATTTGTTAATACTATAAATTAATACATGTATTACTATATCTTAATTTAAAATTTTTTATTATGAATTTTGTATAATTGTTTTCCATTATAACCTTAAGTATTTTGTTTTGTACTTTTGAAAACATTGTTCTGAGGAGACCAAAAGTTTCATGAGGTTTGCACAGGCTTACGTGAATCCCTTTGCATTACGCAGGACCACACAGAACACTTTTCTAGCATTAGAATTTTGTTTGATTTGAATTTATTATTGATGTCTTCAAGTAATTTGAGATGAAAAAATTATTATCTAAATTTCTAAAATGAAATGAAGTATTTCAGGTCCCGTGAAAAAAAAGAATGCATTATACTATTGTCTCTCTTCCATGCCTCAGGCTCTCCCGGGTTATAAGGTTTTGTATGGTCTGCCTTCTTCCTAAACCTCATCTCTCAGCAGACTCCCTCTCATGGTGTCACCTCCAGTCATGGAATACTTCTTTCAGTGTCTTACCTAGACTTGTACTTTCCTGCCATAGATCTTTACGTGTGCTTTTTTTTTTTTTTTTTTTTTTTTGCTGTCTGGAATGTTCTTCCTTTCTTTCCTCCTTTGTTCATTTCATGCTTCCTCTCTTGGTTAAGGTATTACTTCGTTGGAAGCCTCCCCTGACTAGGTTACTTCCTTTTATTATAGACTTTTTGAACATGGTGTACCTTTCGTAACTATGGCTTGTTACAGTTGAAGTTTTACATTTCTTGTGTGATGATTTGGTTAATGTGATCTCTGCAAAGTTAAGGACCATGCCAGTTCCTCCCCACCACTGTATCCTCGGTAACTTGAATAGTGCTTGGTAAATCACAGGTATTCATAAATATGTAACTGGTTGGTTGCTTACATGGATAGATAAATAAATGAATGGATGATTTAGATTATAATTGTTCAGTAGAAATATAATGAGTCACAAATGCAAGCCACATATGTAATAAAAAATTTTCTAGTTGCCGCATTAAAAAAGACAAGTGAATTAATTTTAACACAAAATATCCAGCAAAATGTTTTATGTCATCCTAAGATATAGTCATAAAAATTATTACTGAGATAGTTACATCCTAAGATATAGTCATAAAAATTATTACTAAGATAGTAACATTTTTTGTTTTGTACCAAGTCTTCAAAATCCAGTGACAGGGCGGACGCTTGGCTCAGTTGGTTAGAGCGTGAGCTCTGGGCAACAGGGCTGCCAGTTCAATTCCCACATGGGCCAGTGGGCTGCGCGCTCCACAACTAGAATGAAGACAACTAGCTGCCGCTGAGCTGCCACAGAGCTCCTGGGCGGCTGGATGACTCAGTTAGTTGGAGGGCGTGCTGTCAACCACAAGGTTCCACTTTGACTCCCGCAAGGGGTGGTGGGCTGCACCCCCTGCAACTAAGGTTGAACAATGGCAACTGGTCTTGGAGCTGAGCTGCACCCTCCACAACTAAGATTGAAAGGACAACAACTTGACTTGGAGCTGATGGGTCCTGGGCAAAACACACTTCCCCAATAAAGTCCTGGAAATACACGCTGTTCCCCAATAAAGTCCTGTTCCCCTTCCCCAATAAAATCTTAAAAAACAAAAAACTCCGGTGAGTATTTTATACTTATAGTACATCTCAGTTCAAACTAGCCACACATGGTTAATGACTGCTATATTGGACAGCACAAGGTTAGATGTTAAAATACATTGAAAATTAAGAAATTGGACTAATAAAAAAAAAAAAGAAAAGAAAATTAAGAAATTGGGGCCTGCCTGGATCCTGCTGCAGGCTTTGTTTAAAAGTAAAAAATTGAAAGCAGGGTTTTGTTTATTCATAAATTCCCAAAATTGAGATAAAAATAAGAGATAAATTACCCAGAGGGTACATCATGTCTTTTTTCATGTTAAATGAAAAAAAAGTTGAAACTAATAATGAATACTTATGATTTGTTTTATTATATATTTTCCTAAAGCTCTGCAAGTTAGGTTTACAAACAAAAAAAGAGGGTTGAGGACAACGTCCAATTGAGGGCCATGAAGTTATTCAGACTGCCTTGTCTAAGAATCTGTTCTCAGGTTTTGTTTGCTTAAACAAACACATTTTTGTGTTTTTATTAAATAGGTTTTGTTGTTTTATCATCTCATTACAGGGTGATCTGGGAGGTTTCTTTGGCAAAGTAGTACCATATGTTAATGAGTTTGATCCCACCAAATGTAAGATTCACTATTATTTTATATGTCACATTGCCAATTCTAGATAATATTATATGTAAGTCACATCCTTATTTCAGAGATGTAAAAATGTGTGTGTCGTGGGGGGATATAATGGGTAAAATGGAGTATTTGAGTAGAAATCTCAAGGAGGAAAAGGAATCAGGGAAGAGGTGAGTGGATTAGAAGGAGCAGCAGTTGTAAAGCCTGGACTGATTGAAGGAAATCTAAGGATATCTGTGTGGTTGGAGTGGAGTAGACAAGTTGAAGAGTAGTAGAAAAAGAAGGCAGACAGGTTGTGGGGCCTAATTGTACAGAACCTTGTGGGTCATTTTAAGGACTTTGGCTTTTATGCTGAGTGAGATGGGAAGTTGGAGGCTTGAGCTTGTTCCTAAGACCTCTTGTGTGGTAACGAGATCACTTTTGGCTGTTGTGTTAAGAATAGATTGTAGGAGTCAGGGATCAAAGTAGGGAAAGAGAATCAGGCAGCCTTAGAGGGCTATTGCAAATAATCCAGATGAGAGATGATAGTGGTTTGGACCAGAGTGCAGTGGTGGAGATGATGAGAAGTGATTAGATTCAGATTTATTTTGAAGGTAGAGCTGACAAGATTTGCAGGTTTGCCGATGGAGTCCTTACAGGGTGTGAGAAAAATGAGGAGTCAGATGATTTCAGGTCTAAGCAACTGGTAGTTACCGTTTACAGACATTTGGAAGCCTGCAAGAGGAGAGGTTTGGTGGCAAATCAGAAGATCACTTTTGGATGTGTTGGGATGCATCTTAGCCTCTGGAGAGAAGATAATAGAGGAGGCAATTGAGTAAAAATCTGGAGGTCCACGAAAAGGGCCTTTTGATTTAGCAACCATTTATATTGCCTGCTCCACCCAATCTTTTCTGTAACGGTTGGCAAAATGGTGATTTTTCAACTCTACAAACTCCTTCCACATTCATTAATCAGCATTCTACTGTTAAAAAACAGCAACAACAAAAAACAACCCTTTCTTTTTGTCCCATTTGTTAACAGAATGGATTCATATTTATTCAATGGATTATAATCCATTATTGTACTTATGTTTTTTGATGATCAAATTGTCCTGAATTTGGCTAATGGAAGTCTCTTCAAGCTGGTTCCCTAGTTCTTTTGACATGCTGCCATGACCCCCAACCCCCAAGTCCCCAAAGTACTTCCTTACTTTTTACTCAAGATTTTCCTGGTTCATCATATACCTTACCTGCCCTGGCCCTGGAATCAGCCATTTCCCTGAGGTGCCTTGGTTGCTTTGGGTAGGGAATGGTGTCAGATTGGGGTGGGTATGGGAGTCTTACTACTCTATAGACTTTACCTCAATCTTCTGTCTTAAATATTGTACCCTTCAGCTTTCCTTTATAGCCCTTAGTTTAGGGATTCCTTTAGTTCAAAAAACCAAATAGAAAAACCTGTAGTCTTCTGCTAGAAGGATAGATAATTTGGCTGTTTTTAGGGATGATATCTAGGCAGACTAAATGTTTCTTTCTTTTAATCAATCCTGTATGGAGCTTCAAATTACGATTTCTCATTATTTTATTCTTTCTGTGACTCTTTGCACAAATAAGCTTGCTACCTAGCCTGTCCTCCCCCTGCTGCACGCTTAGGTTTCCCTAGTAGCCTATGAAATACCAATTTGCTAATCTTTTTTCCATCTTCTAAAATTTGATCGCAATCTCTCTTGCTGTCCTCTTTTGCTTATTTCTTTGTCCTAGTTTAATGCCTTATCATTTAAATGGGGTTTGGTGAGTTAAGTAGATGTGAGTGTATTTAGTCTACATATTTAACTACAAGGTCTATGTATTTTCAAAACAAACTTTTTGTCATTTAACAAAAGTATTACATGTGATTTATAGAAAATGTATAGGTAAGCAAATGAAGGCAATTAGCTCTAATCATACAATTTAAAAGTAGTTACTGTTCATCTTTTCTGTACTTTTTTTCATACACTAACTTTATTAAAATAGTTGTATAATGTTCCATGGAGTAGGTATCCTATTCGATTTGGGGGGTGGTGGTGGTAGTAGATATCGTATTAGACCTTTATCTTATTAAAATGATCTTCTATGAATTTATCTGCACTATGTATCAGTATGATCAGGATATGGGTTAACCAAAAAGGCAATCAGAAAACCTCATAAATTTTTAGAAATAACCTTAAAATTTTTAAAGAATATACTAGAGATTTTGGTAGTACCACAGTTCAGGTTGAATAAGATGTAGTTTCATGGAAACACAACTGAAGAGAGTAGAAAACTTAAAATAATTGTACTATATTTTTTCTAAAAAATAACTATTGCTGTATCATATATAGACTTTCAACTTGCCCTGTTTTCAGCCCCATTTGTACCTTTGAGATAATAGCCAAGAGCAAGCTAAGTAAGGGGAGAGCCAGTAAGCAGTATGAAAGGAAGTCTCAGAGATCAGAGCATTTAGAAGTTTGCTTGCAAAGGTTTGCAAGGGAATACACACTTTAGAAGAACTGGCTCCCCTATTAAAAATAGTATAGATATGCAAAAGGGGGAAATAAGACTGTAGAGTTTATCGCTAGTCTATTCGTATTGGAAAAAACAGTAGGGTTTTTTAAATATTATATCTGCTAAGGTCATCACATATCTTCATATATAACCTTTGCAGACATCAAGGGTAAAGCTTTTCGGGAAACAATAAATTATAGGAAAGGCTTCTGTTTATTTGGGGAACTTAGAGCTAGGTATGGTGATTCTGGATTTGTTTGTTTGTTTACTGACTGGGAAGTATTTTTCCCCCTGATTTTTGGATATGGTGTTCATACTTCATAATTGGGGCAATGCAGTGCATCAGTTTTGCCTCTGAGGAGGAGTATTATGCCCCTAATATAGAAAAAGGAAAATCAAAGTATTTTTTACTGTCTCCAGTGTTATTTAGGGTTGGGAATGCCCTGACCAGCAGATATGTTTCAGTATTCCAGGATTTACATTTTTGGTATACCCAACAGCCCATCATGTTGATTACCTAACTAACTTTGATCTAGTTTCTTCCCACCTCGACCTCCAGCAACTAAGTGGAATGGGAAATACGTGTGAAGAGGTGGGAGGAGAGGTAGAGGTTGAAATTTTGGATTGTGTGGTGAAGGATAAACTGCTGGTGAGAATGTAAAATGATACAATTACTTTGGCAGTTCCTTCAAGTTAAATGTTTGCCTACACTATGAGTCTGCCATCTCACTCCTAGGTCAAGAGATACAAAGATATTTGTCCATACAGAGACATGAATTTTCACAACACATTTATTCAGAATAGCGAAAGGAAAAAATTGGCAATCAATAGGTGAATAAATAAGCAAAATATGTTATACACTATATGTATACTTAAATTGTACTCAGTATTAATGAATTACTGCTAAGACAAAAAAAAAAGGATGAATTTCAAAATTATTATACTGAGTAAAAGCAGTGAGGCACAAAAGAGTCTATACTGATTCTATTTACATAAATTTATTTAAAAATGCAAACTAGTATATAGTGAAAGAAAGCAGATCCTTGGTTCTGGAAGCTGGTAGCAGAGGGAAGATATTCAGCAGATGAGCATTGGAATCTGTAGGGGGTCAGGGAAATGAAAACATTTCCATCTTGATTGTGGCGGTGATTTAATGGATTGTATACAAGTAAAAAAATGATTGAATTGTACTCTAAAATAAAGTTTATTGTACATTAATAATACCTCAATAAAATTCATTAAAAATTTGATTGGCTTTCTTTGAAGTTCTAGCTAAGTCTTCTTAAGCCCTGTCCTCTGAATTTAACCTTTTAGATAGTCTTTTCTTTCTACTATTTCCCCCTCTAGAGAAATCACTTCTAAAGCATACTGTCATACTATTCTAATCTAGACTTTTGGGTCTTCTCAACTCTCCTGCTGGCATTTTCCTTATTGTCTTCCCGGGAAGTCCCTTTGCTGCTTCTTTTCCTGAATCTCAGTTGCCTCTTACTCTCTTGGTTACTCCCTCATTTTGATGAAGCATATCTTCCTGTTCTGAAAGGTAAATGTTTCTTTACCTTCATGGTTTAGAACTTGTCATACGGATTAAGTGCTTGGGTGTGAAACCCTTAACTATGGTATTTACTATATATGTCTTTTCTCTTGGATTACTTAATTTTCCCATAGAAGAATCTTCATACAGGCAGAGGGGGATAGAAAGAGCAAATATGGGTGCTAGCCTTGTGGGAGTCAGGTAGGGAAAAGAAACCCTTAACACCTTTCTTTATTTTTCTCCTCCCCCAAGCCCGACTGTGGAGGAATGTCCCTACTTAAAACCTGTCTGATAGCTCCTCTCTCAGGGGTGGGAGTGGGGCCTCTAATGTGACTGCGCAGTAGTGGGTGAGTAGTCTAGATGCTTCGGGTGGCCAAGTGGTATCCAGGGGTCTTGATCAATTCTGTTTTCAGCTCCACCTATGCTTTCACCTTTAGAGCTACCTGGTACCTTCAATTCCTTTGCTTTTCTAGCTTTGCTTACAAATTGACTTGATTCTTTTGTCTTCTTTTACCTTGTAGATGTTCAATTTTCAACTTTCTCAGGCCTGCTAAGTCTGTTACCATATTCCACTTTTAAATGAAAAACTTTTTTTTTTTTTTCTTTATGGATTTATGCCTCTTGTGTTCCTATGAGGTTATTTTGATAGATAGTGGATGCTATGGAATGAATGTTTGTGTCCTCCCAAAATTCATATGTTGAAGCCTTCATTCTCATTGTGATGGTATTTGGAGGTAGAGCCTCCGGGAGGTTTTTGGGTTTAGATGAGGTCATGAGAGTGGAGCCCCGGTGATGTAATTAGTGCCCTTAAGAAGGGGTGTAGAGACCAAAGAGCTCTCTCTTTTCCATGAGGACACAGCTAGAAGACAGCCATCTGCAAACTAGGAAGAGGTCCCTCACCAAGCACCCTCCCATGCTGACAGCCTGATCTTAGACTAGCAGCACCCAGAACTGTGAGAAATTTCTGTTGTTAGGCTATACAGTCAGTCTATGGTATTTTTGTTATAGCACCTCTAAGACAGACCATGACAGTGAATATAAGTGCCATTTCACCTTTTGACGCTTTTTTTTTATCACCGACAATGAATGTTGACATAAATAAAGTACGAGGCTCACTTACATATTTTTCTTTTGTATTTTCCTTTCTGTAATTGATTTTCTTCTAGAGGATGCATTCTTAGTGGGGGTCATACTTAGTACTTGAGAGAGTGAAATAATCTTAGATACTACAGTAGTTTATCATCCTCCAAGAAAAATCTGGGCAAAGTCTTATTCCTTAGTATTTAATTTCTCTCACTAAGGGGAAATTATTTTGCGGGGGTTGGGGGTGGGGAGCATATACTGCAAAAATCTTGAGAAACATTCTTCTGTAGCATTTTCTTCATTCTTAAATTAATTAACTTCACAAAATAAGTCTTCATATTAATCTTTCTGTGTCTGTTTTTCTTGTGTGTAGTATGTCTTTCTGATCTGTAACTTGAATATTGTATTAAAAGGTAATATCATTGAATATTTTTTGTTATATTTGCTACATTCTCATCTTTCAAAACACCAATTATAGCATTTGCTTGATCTCCTTTGTCTATTCATTATTATATTTCTCTCACTTTGTATTTTTCTAAAGTCTGTTCACCATCCCCCTTTTAGCCTTGTTTGCTTTATTGTTGCTTGTGATGTGGTTTAAAATCTGTTCCTTTTTTCTTAGCTCTGTTAGCTTACTTTTCATCACTTGTTACTTTATCTCCTCTTTAAATGTTTTAGTCTTTTTTTTTTTTTCCATTTTACTGAAGTTAGGTCATGTTGTCTGCCACACCTACCACCTCTGTTAAGTTTTTCATCTAATTTTGGCCTTAATCCCATGTTTGTTTCTTTCTGATAGTTGTCTGTCAGGACTTAGGACTAGGGTAAGACCAATGAGGGACTAACCTCAGTTATAAAATTTAGGAGAGCATCAAAAAACTCAGTAGTCAAGATAAATGGTATTTTAATGCAGGCTTTTGTTTTTTGTATGTTTAATGTAATGCATAATGGACAAAATATCTACAATGAACAAAATATCAAGTTCAAAATACAGGCAGGATCAGTTATGTTTGAATGAAGCAATCTATTATGTGTGTGTGTGTGTGTGTTGAGATGCGATGTGAGGTTTGTTATCTAGACTTCAGTTTATTCTCTTAACACATCCTCTTAACAAATCTGTCAGTTTCATTACCCTGTAGACTTAGCTTCCCTTACTTTTTCACTTTTGGAAATCAAGGCTTCTGTGTTGTTCACAGACTGTATCACCTGATAATTAGTGCATCCCTCTTTTGTGTCACCTGCCCCTCAGATTGTTGATGGTAGAAATGGCTATCTTGCGTACTTTTTCTGCCAACTCCATCTCTGCAAGTAGATATTGAGATATTGCATCTCATATAAATGTGTGACATTCAAGTTAAATTTTTAATTCTTTAATTCCCGCTTTCCAGACTTATCTTTTTATTCCATTCCTATGTGTATACCGTGTTTCCCCGAAAATAAGACCTAACTGGAAAATAAGCCCTCGCATGATTTTTCAGGATGACATCCCCTGAACATAAGCCCTAATGCGTCTTTTGGACAAAAACTTAATATAAGACCAGTTTTATTTTCGGGGAAACAAGGTAACTATCTGTTAAAAGCTTGAAGTTCTCCACATTTCCAAACTTGGAAACATAGTGCGAAGAGATAATAATTTATCTATTTGGAAGATTTAGTAATTTGGCAAGGTTTATTTCTGTTGATTGCAGGCTTTAAGGCACTGATATCCAAAGGAACCTTAGTGTCAGTTTCCCGTTTTCAGGAATGTTTTAAATGTGGCATCAGACCCTGAAAAAATGGTGAGGAAATTCTGAAGATGTCAAAGCTGGGAAAATGTTTGCTGTAGAAATTAGTAAAATTTGAACTATATGTATTAACTTTTATTTTCTAAAGCTTTAATGAGGATAATGAACAGAATACAAAATGTAAAACATTCAGACTGTGAAGTAAAACGTTAATCTCTGGACTCTTTAGAACAGTAAACTAATGAGTTAAATTATTTACTTGGTTCTTCATATAGTATATATACTTCCCTTCCTCCAAGAAGCTTCTCTCAATGACCGGACTCCATTCTTAAGATTTCTGAATATTTGTCATTCAGTTAAATTTATAGTCATTATTGTATTTATGAGTATTGAGTGTTATCTTTTATGTATTTCTGTGTTCCTAATTACTGAAGCAGGGTATGCATTGTCTTGTTTTTTCCTTTTGCTTCATTCTAACACATTCTACCTCCCACCATAGTCCTAACTATGATGCCCAGCACATAGTGATTCAGAAAATGTTTAACTTGCATACTTTAGCCAGTCAGAACCATGATTTGTTTGTTGTCTTAAAAGAGAAATTGTTTCATAGGCTAAAGACCATTGTGGGGTTACTATATAATACAAAAAGTTGTATAATATATTATTTTTGCTAAATAAACTCATGAGATAATATGCAATAAACCCTGGAAATACAATATATAGATTTTTTTCATCAAATAAGTTTATTGTTATTTTGACCGGACAGGATTCTCTCCCCTCTCAGACTAAGATGGTTCACCGGAGAGGAAATTGACTCTCTGTACGCTGTCCGGTGGAAGTAGAAGTAGCATATGAATATGTGATGTGACGCTGTCATATTTGAATTCACTTATTGGGCAAAAAACAAGGATATAAAATATTCGTTTTATACATTCTTAAGAAGAATGTAAAACACTGAATCACATATGTAGTTGACATTTCACTAAATGTTTACATTTTGATGCAGGCAGTTTACTGTCTAATGTAAGTCTGATATAATGTTCATTTTATCATTGCTTTTTATTGGAAGCTCTCCTAGCTGTTACTCTCAAAGACATATAAAAGCCTTGTAGTTAATTTGAGATACTTGGCAGGAAATGTTAACATTATTTTGTGATGGAGTATAAGAATATCTTGTTTATAAAAATTTAATGAAATAAAACTTCGTGATGAGAATTTACTTTTCAGTAATGGAGGCAGGAAAAAAGCCCTTTTATTGTGCTTTCAGTGCTGTTCGCAGTAGTTAAGCTAACTAAAAGCATTTAATGAAAAATAGTCACTCTGTTTTTTGAAATATGTTTGTAGTTTATGTGTCAACTCATTTGTAGGAATAGTGAATGAAACTTAGTTTTTGGTAACTATTCCCCTATTGTGCCTTTTATCTGAGACATCTTCAAAAAAGTTATGTGAGTACAAAAACAAAAGAATACCAAGAATCTCCCACCAGCCACAATGGGTATGTTCGTTCATGTTTTTGCTGTAGAATATAATATAGAATCTAAGAATAGATCCTATAGATCTAAGAATATAATTAGTTTTGCTTTTCATTTTCTGCTTTTTTTTCTCCATAGCCTCATGATTTTGATGAATGTCGATTTGATATTAGTGTAAATGATAGCGTTTGGTATCTTCGTGCTCAAGATCCAGATCACAGACAGCAGTGGATAGATGCCATCGAACAGCACAAGGTAGGGTCTCCAGTGTTTACCTACCTACGGAGGACGAGGCAAGAGACTGGTGGTGACTCCATTTTTTAAAAATCTTGAGATATAATGTGTATTACTAAAAAGTTGAACATTCTTTGGGTGGTAAGATTAAAGCAGCACAGCAATAAATTTTTTCACCCCCTTCTTTTGCCTCCCCCCCCACTCCAGTTCAAGTCATCGTTTCTCAGTCTAGTTGTGTAGGACACAGTTCCCTGGCCCATGCTGGTGTTAGGAGCCTGGCGCTCCCCCCGGCTGAGGCAGTCGGTCGCCAGTTGTCAGTCGGCCGGCCGCTCATAGCAGCTCATGACAGCTTTCGCTGGTGCCGGCCAATCAGACTGGCTGCCAGCCGCTCACACTGGCTGCCGGCCGCTCATGGCAGCACACAGTAGCCCACGGCAGCACACAGCAGCCCTGAGGCAGGTCACCCTGACCTCCGGCTGCTCATGGCAGCCCAGCTCCAGGGAGAGCCGTTGTTCACAAACAGTCTTAGCTGTAGAGGGCGCAGCTCACTGGCCCATGTGGGAATCGAACCAGTGACCTGGGCATTAGTAGCACGGCGCTCCAACCACCTGAGCCACCAGGCCAGCCCCACAGAAGTAAATTTTTGAAATAATTTTATGTCTAACACTTGAGTTGCATAAGGGAATTTGCTATGATATTTTTAATTGTTAATTAAAGTAAAATATGTGCTTTCTTATAAAACATCTTGATTTTCATATTTAGGATTTGCTTCATAATAAATGCCATTTATGATCTAGATGAAATAATTTTTTAAATAACATTGGATTGTAAAACTAATATTTAAAAGCTTCAATGTTAATTTCTGTAGTCATCTGTAACCATTTGGGTAAATTTTTAGTATAAACATTTGTAAATCATTTTTTGAGAATGTGAAACTAATACTAAACCTTTAGAAAGGCTTATTTATATGAGTATATAAGCCATCTCCTTGTAATTTAAAGTTAGTCTTTGACTTCTGCTGTGAATAAGTGGTAAGTAGACTAAAGAAGTACATGACATTAATAAATCTGCATTATTAGCTAATTCAGTATATCATGGTAAAACAAGGAATAGGGGAAGTTATAAATTCACCATGCCACGCCTAAGTGTGACTTCAAGAGAACTTTGCACTTGTTCACATACTTGTCTGTACTTGTTCATTTGGGTTTCACAGAGTTGTAGTTGAAACACCTGTTTTAGTTAACAAGCACAAAACACACATACACACACACACAAAAAAAAAAATCAAGAAAAACCAGTCTGGCCTGCGATACCACAGGCACATTCTTAATAATTGATTGTGAGTTAGCTTGTATTGCCTGATGATTGATTCTAAAGAACACCAGCTGTGGTGCCTATCTTTTTGTACCTATTTTAGCTTTAGTATTATATTGGTTTAAAATTTTTTGTTGATCCTAGTTATCTTGGTATTATTACTTTGGAAAAGAGTCTCAAAATAGAAAAATGAGAAACAATTTTCTATTACTTAATAGAGAAGAGCTAGAATTCCAGGATCTCAATGTTTTGAAGCCAAGCTGACCTGGATTCAGACACTGCAGCCTCTGCTGTGTATGACATATGTGATAATCCACCTCTTAGTGTGTGTAAGGAATACACGAGATAATAAAGGTATGAGTAAGGTTACCAGAGTGTCTTATGTATCTTCCCATTTATGTCATAGTGGAAATAGAACAGGCCTTGGAGTCAAAACTAAACTCACTAAATTATACAATGTTGTTTCTGTATGTAGAGTTCTTCATTCATTTAGAGTTGCTAAATGTGTACATGAGGAGAGTGGCCTAGATCGTGAATTTAATGAGGGCCAGCCCTCTTACTAATGATTAAAGATGTTATTAAGTAGAACTAATTTCTATATTTGTAACTGAGCTGACTTTTAAAGACTTAATCAGTTTATATAGATTATAGGCCTAGTTTTTTTCTGTTTAATTAAGCATATTTTATTTTGCTTGTTTTTCTTAGTAAAACTGAACCAAAATTATTTGCATTCTGCCATTCTGTATTTTCTTTTTGAGTGAAGAAGTATACATGAAGCATGTGTTTCTTCCGTATCATTGACTTCTTTGCATTTTTGAACAATGGATAGATACTATCTTTGGGTCTCTTTCAAAGCAGTGTGACTTAAGCTGAGATAACAGATTTTTGGTGAATTTAAGTTCTTAGAAAAAAGATTGAATAGCATGGCTCCAGATATATTGTAAACTTTTCCTTTCTGATTTCTAGAGATTGTTTATTCGTTGACAAGGAAGGAAGAATTATTGTTAATTGTTATTAATACTTAACTATTTAATTTTAATGTAAAATATGTGATATGTGCCAATTAAGCAACATATCAGTGAAAATTTAAATTGCGTATGAATTCTAAAAATAAATCGAGTTATTAAACTAACTTATAGAAGGGAGAAAATTCGAATGCTATCACCAAACATAATCACCTAAGTTTTCACTTTTTTTCCCATGGACCAGAAATAGGGAGATAGTAAGGAGATGTTTTCTGATTCATTCTTCAGTATCACTAAAGAATATTGAATGTAGACCATTTCTGAATTTAGCAATTTTACTATTTAAGCATGCATTGTTGTGTTGCTATTCAAAATTAATGTCAAATTGTCAAAGCACGATAGTGATGATGCTAGGAGCTCTACTGTCTATTGAGGATCACCAAGTACTAGCATTGATTGTGTTATACGAGTATATTTCATGTGCTTCATTTTCTCCCTCCTATCCTGAGAGGTGAGGGAAGTACTGGTTTACAGAAGATGAAACAGGTTTACATGAAAATTAAGTAACTTGCCTGAGACTTTACTATTATACCTTTAGTTCATGGATACTTAGTATTCAATTTCATGTTGGTTCTGCTTTCTCTGTTCTCTTGGTAGACTCTGAATGTTTGAAAATAATTCCCATGAGCTCACCTCTTGCAGGTTAGACTGTATCATCTGAGTTCTATTACCATGCGTATGCAAGACAAATATGATTGTTAAAAAGAGCATTTTATTGTATTGGTTAGTGTTTGAGCACTGGATTCTGGGGTCTAACAAATGTGGGATTGAATCCTGGCACTACTACTTAATAGCTGTGTGACATTGGTAAGTTTCTTAAAGGAAAGATGACAGTATGCAGTATGTGTGTGCCTCCCCCCAAAAAAACCCCAAAACAAAACAATACAAACAAGCAAGCAAAAAAACTCAGTCATGATAAACCAAGAGTGTTGTACTTCAAAGTTGACCTGGGTTCCCACCATTCCAACTCATTCATTTCACAATTACTTGCTCATTATACCACCTGTCCTTATGTTGGTTGGAAAGGATCTCTTCTGATGTCATCAGATGGGACTTTGTTGCCTTTTCTTGCTATTGGGCCTTTGTTAGGGTGATGATGGTGGTAATGATAGCTAACATTTTTGAGTATTAATGTGTGTCAGATAAAGGTAATAAACACTTTATATACATTGTCTCATTTTACTCTCACAATCTTGTGAGTTTAACATTATTATCCTATTTTTACCCATTAGGAAATTGAGACATAGAGAGGTTAAGTAACTTGTCCAAGGTCAAACTGCTAATTAGTAAAGGAGCCAGCATTCAGACCCAGATCTGTCCGACCTCAGAACCAGAGCTTTTGGCCAGTAAGCACTTCTGACATCCTGTAAGTTTGCATTTATGTGAAATATATTTTGTTAACTTAAATCATGGGCTTCTTGAATCACAATAGTCTCATATTTTTCATATGTTCTTCATACTTGTGGTGTCTATTTTAGGCCATAAGCTCCTTAAAGGCTCAGATATACAACTTCTTTGTAGGAATCAGCAAAGCATTGGACACATACATTTTCCAGTTGAAATAATTTACAGTATTGTAAAATAGATTTTATGAGGGAAATATGTGATTTTTGAAATTTTTTTTTCTTTTAATCTTCATAGTTGGTGTTCGACTGGTTGCTGACAAAGATACAATGTAGGGTTCTATAATCTCTGTCTACCTCTGTTGTTTTGTCTTCCTTGGTATTCATTCCAGAATAATTTGCTCACTATAAGAAAAGTTTTAAAAAGATGATTCTATGATTTAAATTTTCTCAGTATATTAGAAATTGCATAATGCAATGTGACATTAGACAGTGGCATTCTTAAATTCGAAGAAACTATTTTATTTTAAAATACAGAAAGGGGCATATGTATACCAGACCAGTAACTTTATTTTGAAATAAAGTGCTCGCTTTATTGTGTGGAGTCCATTCACATGCTGCATTTCTCCTTAGGATTTAAGACAACACTAAATAAATAATTTTTAAAGACAGGGTTTTGTTTTATTTTTACATCTCTTGGCCATCTCCCATGTTGTCTTGAGGTCAAATGAGATAGTGTTGTGAAAATTATTTAAAAACTAAAAACTGTATGAATGTAAAGTTAAGGTGGTTGTGTTTTATTTGAATTTATCTAATATTTTTCTAGTAAAGTTGTGTCTACGTATTTATCAAGGGGCCTCTGTGAGCCTTTTATGCTCAGAGAGCAGAAAATTCGTTTATTAATTTAAAAATTTTTAACTAATTATTAAACTAATAGTTTTAAGGAAATATAAATCATCTGTTGATGCTGTTATTTAAAAGAATTAATAGGATTTTTTTCTAGAATCTTCTAAAATTGGAACACATGTGATTTTGACTAAACACAGTTTCTTTTCAGCCGTGAAAGACATTTATTCCCGCACCTCACCCCTCAACAACAAAAAAAAAAAACACGAAAAAAAAACTAGCAGAAAAGCTCTCCTGACACCAGCAGATTTAGGAATTGTGTTGAAAAACTTAAGTAGTGTTGGCTCAAAGTTTGTGGTAATTATAATACTCCTTTATGTCCACAAGGGAGCAACCGTATTAGATCCTGAAATTTTGGTGGTCGTGGACCACACAGACTTTCCCCACATTTTGGAAATTATCCAAGAGATAAGGAGTCATAGGAAAATTCACAGTTACAGAGAAAGGCTCCAAATTGTATATTTTACAGATGTTGATTTATTTGTAGTGGGAATCTCCAGGCAATTATTAATTTTATTCTTTATTTTTTTAAATTAAAAAAAAATTTTAATTACAGTTTTACAGTTGACATTCAATATTAGTGTCAGGTGTACAGCACAGTGGTTAGACATTTATATAATTATGAAATGATCCCCCCAATAAGTCTAGTATCCACCAGACACCATACATAGTTATTACAATGTTATTGACTATTTTCCTGCTGTACTTTACAGGCAGTTGTTTTGTAATTTATTATTTATGGATTTGTCCTTATCCTTTGTGAAGGCCCACTAATTCATATGTGACGCTCCATTGAACACTTTCAGAAGAAACATTTGTTCTCAACTGAGTTTCCTCTCTCTAAAGGAAATTATGTAGGAAACAATTTTTGAAAGGAACTTATACATTTTACTTGAAATAAAATGGGGTGTGGAAAAAGTTTCTTAGAAAAATTTTCTCATGGTTGAGTCACCTAAATGATACACAACACTTATTTTAAAGATGTTTTAAAAATTGTATTGCTATTTGCCATAATAAAATTCTTTTTTCCCATGCTTCCACAGAATGAACTTGATTTTGGTGCTTTTCCTGTAATTTGAGGAGCAGTTTCTGCTTATTTGACATCTTAATTTCTTTTGTGTTGAATTTGACATAACCTTATTAGCAGACTATTTTATAATAGCACGGTGGCAAGATATACCAATTACTTCTTAGCACTTTTTAAATATCAAGGTCATGTAAAGTCATACTATCTCTGCCCATTTTTTTTTTTTTAAAGTTTGTTTTTCCAGGACCCATCAGCTCCAGGTCACGCAGTTGTTTCAATCTAGTTGTAGACAGCGCAGCTCACGGTGGCCCATGAGGGGATCGAACCGGCAACCTTGTTGTTACGAGCATCGCGCTCTAATCAACAGAGCTAAGCAGCCCCCCATCTCTGCCATTTTTAATCAACTATAATACTTGAAAATTTTCTTAACAGAGATTAGAGGTTCTTTCTATACTTGTCTGCTTTATAAATGATTTTTATATAAACAGCTTTGCATTTTGAATTTGATTTAATTATTAAAGTCTTAAGAATACAAATACAACTTTTTAAACTATTTTTAGTGTGTACTTTATGTAAGTAATTTCATGGGATCAGTGGATTAGAACTAATTTTCCATTTACCTATTTGAATCGTAGCACAGTGATGGAGGGAAGAAGATGGTATCAAATTTTACTTCTCCTTTATCTTTAAGATCTTAATTTTTGAGGGAAGTGCAAATCTAGTAGCTGCCAGAGTCATTAGGGTTCTGCTGTTTTCTCAGATTGAAAAACCCAAGTACATGGAATCACAACTGAACTTTATTAATCAGCAAAGAAACTTCACTACGTCTCTGCATGTTTCTGTCCTTAAGATCAGGAATTTGGTTAGTTCCTAACAGTGACAGTTAACTGCTAAATTGCTTGCAGTAATCCATACATAGCTAATATTTATTTTAAAACACCTACGTGTAGATAATACAACACTACCAGCACTTTTTTTTTTTTTTAGTTTCAGGTGTACAAAACAATGTAATAAATAGACATGTATCATTTATCCCCCTCACAAAGTGATAACCCCCTACCCCAATCTACCAGCTCTCTGATATCTCATACAGCCGTTACATTTCCACTGTCTGTATTCCTAATGCTGTACTCCTTTTCTTTAATATATATATTAAATTATAGTTGACACTATTATTCAGCTTCAGGTATACAGCTCAGTGAACAGGCATCTACACCATCCCTGATCCCTGAAGTGGTCTCCCTAATAAGACAAGTGTCCATTGGACACCCTACAAAATCTTTACGACATTATTGATAATATTCCCCAAACGGACTTTCGTATCCCCGTGGCAATCTTGTGGCTACCGATTTTGCTTTCTAATCCTCTCACCTTCTCCCTCATCCCCACCCCGCTCCCATCTAGCAACCCTCAGTTTTTCCTCTGTATCTCTGAGACTGTTTCTGATTAGTTTGTTCATTTATCCTATTCTGTAGATTCCACATATAAGTGAGATCATACGGTATTTGTCTTTCTCCGTCTGACTTATTTCACTTAGCATAATGTTCTCTAGATCCATCCATATCATTGCAAATGGTAATATTTCATTCTTCTTTATGGCTGAGTAATACTCCATTGTATAAATGTACCACAGTTTCTTAATCCAGTCATCTACTGATGGGCATTTTGGTTGTTTCCATGTGTTGGCTATTGTGTATAGTGCTGTGATAAACATCGGGGTGCATAAATTTTTTTGAATTAGTGTTCTGGATTTCTCTGGATAGATACCTAGGAGTGGAATAGCTGGGTCATAAGGTAGTTCAATTTCCAGTTTTTTGAGATACCTCCATACTGATTTCCACAGTGGCTGCACCAATCTGCAATCTCACCAGCAGTGCACGAGGGTTCCCTTTTCTCCACATCCTTGCCAGTACTTGTTTGTTGATTTATTGATGATGGCCATTTTGACTGGGGTGAAGTAGTATCTCATTGTGGTTTTTATTTGCATTTCTCTAATGATTAGTGAGGTTGAGCATTTTTTCATATGTCTGTTTGCCATCTGTATGTCCTTTTTAGAAAAATGTCTCTTCGTGTCCTCTGCCCATTTTTTAATTGGGTTGTTTGCTTTTTTGTATTTGAGTTGAATGAGTTTTTTTTATAAATTTTGGATATTAACTCCTTATCAGATATATCATTGAAAATTTCTTCTCCCATTCAGTAGGATCCCTTTTTGTTTTATTGATGGGTTCCTTTGCTGCTGTGAAAAAACTTCTTAGTTTGAAGTAATCCCACATGTTTATTTTTTCTCTTACTTCCCTTGCCCGAGGGGATATATCAGTAAAAATCTTACTCTGGGTAATGTCTGTAAACTTTCTTCCTATGTTTTCTTCTAGGAATTTTTATGGTTTCAGATCTTACATTTGAGTCTTTAATCCATTTTGAATTTATTCTTGTTATATGGTGTAAGGAGGTGGTCCAGCTTCATTTTTTTGCATGTGTCCAGTTTTCCCAGCACCATTTATTGAATAGACTGTCTTTACCCCAATATAAGTTCTTGCTTCCATTGTCATAGATTAAACGATCATATAGGCATAGATTTATTTCTGGGATCTCTATTCTGTTCCATTGATCTATGTGTCTATTTTTATGCCAGTACCATGCTGTTTTGATTATTATAGCTTTGTACACTACCAGCACTTTTGAAGTTGATGAAATCAAGGAAGAAAACAAAGGACCAATCCTCTTTAATATTCTTAGTGTTCTGGAATAAAAATAATTCAGCTGTCAAGGGCTTTTTAAAAAACTGTTAGTTTTTGTCACCTGCAATTTTTGAAATCTGAATTCACCTGAGCCAACATCTGCACTTTGTATTTCCATAGTTGCCTAATTACTTAATAAAAAGTATATCATCTTGAGAAGAAGGAATAGATGTCAGTAGTTTACAGAGTTTTTAGCCACGTTCTTTTATCTGGGAAAGTGTCTTTTACCAAGATGGTAAAAGAGGAATCAGAGTGTTACATGGAACAGTGAAGAAAGAAGACATTAGGTAGGTAATCGTATTAACTATGTATCCAGTTGAGGAGATAGAATTTGACAACATTTTATGTCAAAAAGACTGCACCCCTACTACACCCTACTACACCTACAAATCAGTAAGAAAAGTTTACACAGCTTAACTTTAAAAAAGCCAAAAGACTTGAACTGGCACTTCACAAAAGAGGGTATCTAAATGAGTAATAAACATTTGAAAAGGTTCTCTATGCCATTAGTCATCAGGGAAATGCAAACTTAAAACAGTGAAATACTGCCATCCCCTTGACTTTAAGCATAAAAAAGACTTAATACCACGTGTTGACAGGGATGTGGAGCAACAGGTGTAAATTGGGTACAAACACTTTGGGAGTCAGTTTTGCAGTGTCTCCTAAAGCTGAATGAACTTAATTGTCTTTTCAGATCAGATAAATATTGACAATTTGAACACATCCCGCAGATGTTGATGTCAGAAGTCTGTTCATCTTAATTATACTTGTTAAGTTACAGGAAGTACAGGCCAACCTATGTTACCTCGAGAAATGGGAATGTTGCCAGGAACCAAGGAAATTTAGAATGCGCTGCCTGCAAAGAAAGCCCAAAGTGTGTGCTTAACTCTGAGTTCTCTTATTGTTAACAAAACTCACTCTGCTATCACTTGCCCCACCACCCACTGTTAATGTAGCTTCGATTTATTCTATTACTGTTCTCTCTTTCATAGTTCCTCTTTATTCATAACTTTTGCTCTCCCATCCTACTCTTAGTTTCTTCTTCCTTGGTTTGTCATGACCTTTTCATACCTTTGGCTTCCGTTGAGTTTCAACTTTTATTGCTGACTGGCCTAATCTCTTGGCATTTCCCAAAAGAGAAAATCTGATTGCCTTTTTGCTGTAGGTTATTATGAATTGGCCATCCTTGGTCCATTTATAATTGTATATTTACTTGTGCTTAAAGGATAGTGTGAGATAGGCAGCATACAAAGATAATGTTCTCAAAGTATATGTTATAATTTTGTATAGTGCTGCCAAATTTTCAAGTTTTTATAATGCTTACTATACATTTGCTACTAACAATTTAGGTGAGTATTACTGGATTTTCATTTTATTTCTCTATCCCTTGTTAGTCTATAATTTGCTTACATAAAGTTTCTTAATATAAAAAAAGATAGTTAACTGGAGTTGAATAACTGTTCCATATCATTATTACAGAAAATATTAAACAAAATGAGGTTGTATGCTACAAAAGTCACTTTATACAATGTTTCAGTATTATATTTGAATTTTTATTTAATCAAAAAGGAGTATTTCTGACAGTTACTAGGACAGATGGGAATCTGCTTTTTTTGTATTTGATGTGGAAAAGTAATGGTGGGTGGCATGGCTTACACGTATTGACAGCAGTGAAAACTTCTAATTTTACTTGTGGAGTATATTGGACATTAGCTGGGAGAAAATGTTTCTTAAAAAATTAACATAAAACTCCTTTTCATCAAATAAATATTTTAGCTAATAGCCTAAAAAGGATTTTGCTTGTGTTGTGTTTATTGCCTGGTAAATATTCTGGGCTTGTTTGGAATTGAGGGATGAAAGACAGCATTGGGTTAGGAATAATAGGAATAGGTAGCAAAGTAAATGAATGCCCTGCAGGTTAAAATATTGTTCTAGCTGAAAACAGGTCTGTCATTTTTCAGTCACATGGAAAGTCCATGTACTTGATAGACAAGATGTGATCATTGACAGGAATGCTCAGATCACTGTTCATGTCCTAGGCCCCGGTTCTGTTCAGCAGGGGGTTAGAGGAGAAATTAGGCCCTATTATTATTTAATATTCCTGGAAGCCTTTTGGTATAGGTGTTATTTCCATTTTGCATAAAAATGAAATTGAATAGATTATGAGAACATTGGTCAGTGAGTGGTAACATTATTCTAAGAAGAACAACCTCATTTTTTTTGTAATACCCCTTTTTAGTTAATTTCAACTTTTCCTCATGAAAGCATAGTTGAGTACTTTAAAAAAAAAAATCAGTTAACCCCCTTAAAAAAATCTTCCCCATACAATTGTATCTAAAAATTCCGTAAGCCTTTTGAAACCATTCCTGCAAATAGTTTTATTGGTTAGATTTTATTGCCCCCTTCACTCTGGTTTTTAAAAGTAATATCTGTTTATTATAAAGGAAAAAATTCAAAACTATCTTCAATTTATTGCTCTTCATTTTGGTATATTTTTTTCTTATTCTCTGCATTTTTCCCCCAAAACATTATGGAGATAACAAAGTTGATATCCTTTTTTTTCCCCAGTCTAACGTCATTTTCTCATTATAATACAGCTTTGTTAATGTTTGTACTGTAATTCTGCTTATTATTAGACCTTTAGATTTTAATTTTTTTGTATTTACTGCCTTCCTACGTAAAACATTTTTCTCCAGTTTAGTTGTGTCCTTATAATGATTCTCAGAAGTAGAATTGCTAGGTTTAGGATATGAGCACTTTTGATATATGTTACCAAATTGCTTTCCAAAAAGATTGCACAGACCTACATTTCACTGCAACTTTTCCAGCATTGTTAGTTTTTTAACCCTTTCTAAGTGAGATAGATGAAAAATGTTGTGTGACTTTAGTTTTTGTTTTAATTTTTTTAGAGTAATATGTGAGTGCTGTAAATAATTCAAGCAGTATAGATAATGCTGAGAACTACAAAACAGGGAAAAAATGAAAATTCAGGCATCACAGAAATGATCACTGTTCATCATTGGTAAAGATTCCTTCCATATATTTCTTTGCATGTACAGCCTTACAATTTTACATAAGTAATACCAAATTGTTTTGTAGCTTTTCCTCCACTAACAGTAAGTTCTGGGTATCTTTTCATATTTGATACAGGTCTCGATTTTTCCCCTACCCCTAAGAACAGAATGCATATATTTTATAGAAGATTTAGGTTTGGGACCAAAGCCTCAGAGTAATAAAGAATGTTCATTTGCTGACCCTTGCTTTATGTGCATAAGTTTCTTTTAGGATCCTTGCAAAGAAAAATTAATGGTTGAGATCCCCTGGCCAAATATAATCTTAACATTTCAACAATCCTGCGAATACTACTTAAGCATATTAAACCTTTTTCTTTTACTGGGTGGGACATTTAAGTGAGCTTCAAAAAGTAGTATTAACTGTTTTGCTACTGTTATCTCTTTGCAATTAGATAAAAAGAGTGGGGTTATGGCCTTTATATTCTGTGCCTAAGGAACTTCCTTCTAACAGAAAATATACATTGGCCCTTTTTTCAAGGAGAAACCATAAAATAAGAAAGTTAAAGAGTACTGTTGGTATTTTGTTAAATCTGTTGCTACTGCTTCTGCTGCTGCTTTTTTATTTTCCCCTATGTAAGTGTTCCAGGAGTAGAGATATAAAAAAATATCCTGACTTTGTGGGGGATGAAGAGGCAATATTAGCTAACATTTATTAAGCACTTATGATACAAGTATTACAAAGTATTATTAAAGATTTCTTCACTATAAACCACACTTCCTGTATCCTTGTCTACTTCAAGTTCGACTATTTCAAAATAATATCTCCTTACAATAGATAATATGCTAAAACAAAAGACCCCATTAAGTAATGGATAGTAAATGAATAAGGAGGCTCATAGCAGTTTAGTGTAACTGTATTTCTACCTCTAACAGGGCCTTATAAGCAATGAATGAACTTGATCCTAAAGAAAATAGGGAGCCAAATAGGATTTCAAACAGGAAGTAAAGAATCAGATGTCTGTTTTTAAAGGATTACTTGGCTACACTAGAAAGGATTTCAAAAGGAACAGACTAAAAGCAATTAGAAAGCTGGAGGATTTATCCACATGAGACACTCAGTGACCAGAACTAGAGAATGGCAACTGGAAAATAGAGAAAGGGACAGATTTGAGAGAAGTAGAAGCAAAGTCTCTGGACTTTTTGTCAGATGACTAATTGTTTAGTCATCATAGAATAATGATTAATATCATGGACACTTGAATCTGGGATTAAATCCTGGCTCCCTTACTTACCAATTGTGTGATTCTGAAGACATTACATGAAATCACCTATAATATGGGTGTAATAATAACAGTACCCATTTCACATATGCTATTACTAAACAGATTAAATGAGATAATGCACATAAAGCATTAACATTATGCCTGGCACAAAGTAAGTATTAGCTTTTACTGTTGTTGTTGTTACAATTTATCCAAGATGGCTCTCTGGAATTAATATATAAACATCTATTTAAAGTTTCTGAACTCTTTCATCTGCTCTCCTCTCTCAGCAGAACAAAAGATCTCCCTCATCCTTTACTTTTGCTTTCTAGAGCTGGGAGGAGGGGGAATTGTTTAACAGACTTCCTTTACACAGCCTCATTTGATTGATCTAGTTATTTCTCACGTTCGTTTTAATATCACTAAGAAAAAAGACAATTGGACCTCTAGACTCCCTCAAAGGAGAAATAGTGCAACTTATGATATTTTAAATCCCAACGCTATTTATTAAATTATTCTCTTGATTATGCCTTGCTTCTCATGTGGCTTGCTTTAAAATAGTAATATTGAAGGTAGATGTGTGGATGCTCGTGACATAACAAGCTTATTTGCTTTTATTACAGGTTTCAGAATTTCAATTTCTGAAAATGCTCCATTGTTCTTATATTAACATTCAATCTTGTATTTTCTCTCTTCCCGTAATTAATATGGAAAAAGATTTATAGTTTGGGGGTAGGTGGGACTATGCCACTATTAGCTAGATAAGTTTTGACACCATGAGGAAGTTCTTTATTGAGCCAGATGGAAAGATATAACAGTTCATTCAGGAAACCAACATTTATAATGTATCAGATGAGGAGAGGTTAAATCCACAATGATTTCCAAGAAACTGCAGCACCTCACAAATCAAAGAAACTTTAAAAATGTATTTTAAAAAGTGGTAGTAAAGAGGATTTTATCATGCTCTCACTGTCTAAATAAAGCCCAGTGGCAATACAGTTAACTTCATGGAGAAGAATATTTACTTATTCTCAAGATACTTAAATCATAGTGGAAAACGGAACATTTGCTCAGATTAGTCCTAGAGAGATTTTTTTTCATGTCCTAGTCATTCTTGTATCATACTTTAAAAAACAATATCAAATATAACGTCATTTGAAGGTCATTTATGGAACTTGGTTATTCATTTTGCATTTTCTTCTATTAGAGCATGAGATGAGCTTTCCTTTACAGAAATATCTGAATAGGCAAAGTGTTGGAGTGAGATAAGGCTGGAAAGGTTAAGGAGGGCCTTATCGGACACCCCAGTGAAGTGTCAAAAGAATGCTAGAAGGGTAGAAGAAAATAAGACACTGCCTATCACTATCCGAAGTACTAAAACAATGCCCAAATATAATATGGTACAGTAATAGAGGGTAACAACAGCTGTCCCCGCTCTCGCCTTGATTCCCGACTTTCCTTTCTGGTACTTAAAGTTTAAGGCTTTGGATTCCATAATATAGCCTTATATCTACAGAGGGAAATTAGTAAACTACCAAGTCCTTCCTTTGTATCAAAAGCTAAGTTACAGAGTGTCAAATATAGCTTATTTAGAATCATCTTTTTTTATCACAGGTTGGAAGTTAATTTCTGTTTTTTGTTTGTTTGTTTGTTTACCGTGTTTCTTGCTGGGGAGTGTCATTAGGAAAAGAATAAGCTTTTCAAAAGCCAGGTGCTATTAAAAAAAGCCAATCCTTTTGCTATATTTTATACCACTGCTTGTGGGGTATAGATGAGCTGATGAACAGACTGCAGAATAATATATATATTTATCTCCCATATTATTAAACCAAACTGTAAAATTTAGCTGTGACTTTAATGGAGTTTTCAAATCAATTCTTAGGTATTTCTGGTGTTTTATTAAATTCATAACTTTGAACTATATGATTTAATTTACCATGCTTTTCATTTTTCTCAAAAAGTCGAGATACAGAGAGTACAGGTACATGTAAAGGAATTAGTCTAAAGGTTACTCTTAACCCTTTGACCAATAGTAACCTTTGTTTCAGCTTTCCAAGTAGTAGACTGCTACTTGAAAAATGCCACTGACCCCCTCTAGTGGCCAAAATATTGTGCATTTTTATTTTTTATTTAATTAAAAGGAATATTGTAACAAAGGGGTATGGTCTCATTACTGTAGTATTTAAAAGAAGTAAACCTTGTTCAATATAGGGCTTATTCGATAAGTGCTTCATTGAACCAAAATAGTTGAATTTTATATTTATGTAAAACATGTTCAGGAATACTGCTTACAAACTCACAAATTTGAGAAAGTTTTTTGCAAAGCAATTCATATGAGGGAACATAAAGTAGATATAGTGAAAGGGAAAAATATAGAGGGTGCCAACAAAATGTATACACATTTTAAGAAAGCAAAACTGTATTAAAATTATAATACTCAATATATACCAATAACAAAAGATGTATACAAGTCACATTTAACTTCTGCAGTTACAAGAGGTGCTCAAAGTGGTTACCATCAGCGTCCAGACACTTCTGATCACAGCGAACTGATTGAGCAACGTTGACCAAAGTGTCTACTTATATACATTTTCTTTGGCAGCCCCGGTATTCCTACAGTAATTGTATTTGAATTCTGTCTTACTAATTTTAGGTAGAATTTGGTGTTTTCAAAATACTATATGGTGTTTAAGTCTTGCATGAAGCAGGAAATTGAGAGGGTAGATTCATTTGGTTTTAAATTTCGAATTGTTTGGTAAATAAAATTTGCTTTCAATATAGCATTTTGATTGTAAATTTTGGGGTCATTTGTATTTAAATGGGCTATTGAGATTAATTTCTTTAGAAATGAATGACATATAGGTATCTAAGTTAATTTCTGAAGTACATTATATGTTTAATCTGCTACAGATACAGTCTTCTTATTTTTTATTCCATCTTTATGTATTTAAATCTAATGAAAAACTTCACTAAACTAGTACACCAATTAAAATGTCAAAATAGTACACTTAGAAAGTTAGCACTATTGTCAAAAATAATAAGAAACTACCATCAATAAAACAAAAAGGGATCCTACTGAATGGGAAAAGATATTTGCCAATGACATATCTGATAAGGGGTTAATATCACAAATTTAAAAAAAAAATTCAACTCAACTCCAAAAAAACAAACAACCCAATTAAAAAATGGGCAGAGGACATGGAGACATTTTTCTAAAAAGGACATACAAATGGCAAACAGACATATGAAAAAATGCTCAACCTCACTAACCATCAGAGAAATGCAAATAAAAACCACAATGAGATACCACCTCACCCCAGTCAAAATGGCTATCATCAATAAATCAACAAATAAGTGCTGGCGAGGATGTGGAGAAAAGGAAACCCTTGTGCACTGTTGGTGGAATTGCAGATTGGTGCAGCCACTATGGAAACAGTATGGAGGTATCTCAAAAATCTGAAAATGGAACTACCTTATGATCCAATGATTCCACTCCTAGGTATCTATCCGGAGAAATCCAAAAAAAATTATGCACTCCTATGTTTATCGCAGCACTATACACAATAGCCAAGACATGGAAACAACCGAAATGCCCATCGGTAGATGACTGGATTAAGAAACTGTGGTACATTTATACAATGGAGTATTACGCAGCCATAAAGAAGAAAGAAATCTTACCATTTGCAACAATATGGATGGACCTAGACAACATTATGTTAAGTGAAATAAGTCAGACAGAGAAAGACAAATACCGTATGATCTCACTTACATGTGGAATCTAAAGAAGCGAATAAGTGAATGAACTAATCAGAAACAGTTTTGGAGACATAGAGGAAAAACTGAGGGTTGCTAGATGGGGGAGGTGGGGATAAGGGAGAAGATGAGGGGATTAGAAAGCAGTCAGTAACCACAAGATGGCCACGGGGTTATGAAAGTTAATTTGGGGAATGTAATCAATAATGTAAAGATTTTGTAGGGTATCCGATGGACACTTGTCTCATTAGGGAGACCACCTCAGGGATGATGTAGATGCCTGATCACTGCAGTGTACACCTGAAGCTGAACAATAATGAATGTCAACTACAAATTTATATATATATATGTATGTATGTATGTATGTATGTATGTATGTATATACTTACAAGAAGCGGAGTACAGCATTAGGAATAGAGACAGTGGAAATGTAGTGGCTGTGTGCGATGTCAGAGGGATAGTGGATGTGGGAAGAGGGGTTGACATAGTGTGAGGGATATAAATGATAAATGTCTAAGTATTACTTTGTTTTATGCACCTGAAACTAATAAAATAAAATAAAAATATAAGAAACTAAAGCTATTTTAGGTAAAGAACGTAGCTCAGTATGTTTGTTCCAGGACATTATTTGATAGACAGTCTTATTTCTTATAAATTACATGATAGTTGTAATTAGAATTCTCTTTTGGTGGGATTCTGTTATATTGAAACAAGCTTACCTTTTTCTCTATATATGTACTTTGTTGAGATACAATTTAACATTCTTAAAATGTATCTATTTTGATTGGACAGTTGAGTTTTGACAATTATACCCTGTGCTTCACAGTTTTTTTGTAGTCAGTGCCCCTGCTGCACCCTGGCCTGCTTTCTTTTGTCATAGAATAGTTTTGCCTTTTTAAAAATTAAAAACATCAATTTTCTTGAGGTGTAATTTACATACAATAAAGTACCTGGCTTTACCCTTACATTAATAGTTTTCCTGGTACCAAAATACTTATTTTGCATCATCATAAAGACATTGCTTTGCTTTGAGATGTGGAGTGGTGTATAGTGGTGTAAGTCTTAGAGAAGAGCTGTGATTCCACATAAAGTTTACATGTAACTTGTTAGTAAATTCACAGTTAAGATATTGCAATACCTTTTATAGATAGAATATTTTATAACCAACATCATTAAAGTATGACAATTTCACTTTGACTATTTGTTGACCTGTATATACTGGAAGTTTGAATTTTAAGAGACTGCTTGTTTTCACATGGATGAATTTCTAGTGTCTGCCTGAAGATACTCATTTCTTTTTCATGAGTTGTTTTGCTACTTTGGTTATGGGTTCCTTCTCCTCTTTCCATGTACTAATTTTCTCCTCCTCTCCCTTTTTCTTGGAATATTAAACTTAAGTTAAATGAAGTGATACTGAACTGGAAAAATGTTTTGAACTAGTGTTTACATAAAAATAATAGCAAAATTTTATTTATTAATTAAATCAGTATAAATGCTTGATATTCTTGTACCTAAAAGAACATTGTCCAATGAGAATAATACATGGGTAAACCAATTTCTATATAGGAAATATAATGGATTTTCAGGAACCAGAGCATAGAAAATGTAAAATGTCAGTGGAAATGTTTTCTGCAGTATATTGTACTTAACTTTAATGATTCTTAATCTTGAAAATCAAGTGACCTAAAAAACTTATAACTGCTGCTACTAGGTGTGATACCAAAAATGATTAAATGTTATTTTAACATTTAAGTTTAATGACTAGGACTAAAATTATGCACAGTGCTTAAAAAAATACAACAATAGAAAGTAATCAGATATCCAGAAAAAAAGAACAGTAGAAAGTAATCAGAGATCCTGACACCTGAGCCAGTGTCATGTTGTACTTAGAAGTTGTTTTTTCAAATATTCAATTCCTTTGTCTATTTTATTGGTACTGCATTTATCTTAGGGATGGTGGAATATAAAATTGATGCTCTGATGAGTACCAACCCCATTAAAATTAGACAAAAGTATTATTACACTACTAAGTCTACTTATACCCTATTATCCAACAGTTCAGTTTTTTTCCATGGCGTGATTACTGAACAGACTGGCAAAATTGAGAACTGTTTTTGTGACATGAACCGTCGAGGTGGCTACAAAAATTAAAATGATAGTCTTCTTCCAGAAGGTCCAAGTCCAGTAGTAATTTAAAAATGTAAATGTAATCATTGAGTGATAAATGCCATAATCATGGAATGTTAAAAATGTTGAGAATACAGGCACAAATTGCCTGGTATAATAGGAAAGGCTTAATTGAGACAATGGTAAGATAGTATTGGAAATAGTACTACAAAGAAATAGTACAGGAAGTTTTCCTCTTACTACTTTTTTTGCCCTTGTTCTATCCAACTTTTATAACAACCTTGTTATATTATAGGAAAACTTTTGTTTTCTCTTAAGTATTTTCTCCAGTTTTATTGAGATGTATTTAACATATAACGTACTTAAGGTAATAAATATATATGTATATATACATAATGAATATATATATATACACACACATATATAGTGAAATGATTACGACAATAAGTTTAGTTAATGTCCATCATCTCACATAGTTACAGTTTTATTCTTATGATGATTAGGTATTTTTTATTTAATTTTTTTTCATGTAGTTTACTTTACTTTTTAGACTGAATCTGGTTATGGATCTGAGTGCAGCTTGCGTCGACATGGCTCAATGGTGTCACTGGTATCTGGAGCAAGTGGCTATTCTGCAACATCCACTTCTTCATTCAAGGTTTGTGGTTGGGAATGCTTTAAGTTAAGGCAACATAAGTTGAATTTAATACAGAATGTTGTGAACAGAACTTATTTGATAGTTTTTTTGGAAAAGCTTTTCTACAATGTAATTTATTTGAAGGTGTTACAGAATAGTTTTTTAAGGGGTGAAATGCATGACTCATACATATAGAAAATTAACACGTCAGGGATTTTATTTCATTCATTAATAGATAAGATGTAAAGAAAATAATTGGTTCAAAGGAGAACCTGAAGAATGCCAAAATGCTTTTGCTAATATATACAAAAACTGGTCAGTATCCACAGATTAGTAACTAGCGTATCACGACTAGACCCAAGTTCATTTGCATATCTATGGACAAGAATCATTTATATTGCTCTAAGTTTTCTACTACTTAAAGAATTATGAAATAGCTCAAATAAAATGAAATCAGATACTTCTATATGATTAGACAACACCCTCTCCCAAAGGTTTCTAGATGCTAGAGGTTCCATAGATGACTCTCACCATTCTTTTGTAAGGATACCCAGTAATATTTTTACCCATTTCAAAGTCTTTCACAGTGTTTCTCCACAATGTCAATAATTTGAAAATAGTAAATGTTACATTAGTAAATTGTCAGGCTTATTTGTTGTTCTCTTATTTCCTTTAGGCTTATCACTAGCCATGTTAAGTCAATTTTAACAGGAGTATTACATTAAGCTTGGTAGCTCTCCCCATCGCATGGCCCTCATTAGTAAGATGTAGACTTTAAAAGCTGATGAAATATCCTAGGACTAAATAAATTCAAGTTTTGTTAACTTGGATTACATCCCCCCACCCACCCCTTTTTGTGTTTTGCAGAAAGGTCACAGTTTACGTGAGAAATTGGCTGAAATGGAAACCTTTAGAGATATCCTATGTAGACAAGTTGATACTCTGCAGAAGTTCTTTGATGCCTGTGCTGATGTTGTCTCCAAGGATGAACTTCAAAGGGATAAAGGTTAATTAGGCTATTACCACTATTTTTACTTGGAGAATGAATGGATTTAAAGCCTCTTGATCTTAAAGGGTAATGTCTTTAACTGATAAAGGTAATTATAGTCACTTTTGCTGCAAACCCCCAATGTAACAGATTTCAGTGTCCATATAACTGTGTACTTTAGTAACATCTTAATTAGTCTGATCACTCATACCAGATTCCACTGAAGATTTTTTAAATTATTTTTAAACTATTTTATTGAAAGATATAATATCTGTCATCTTGATAATATGGGGCATTTTACATGGTTATGTCTAATAAATTTGCCCCATGATGAGTCTTAGAGACAAGCATAGGTTTATGTTAAATTCTCCATTCTGGAATCAGTTGATCTCTTTCCCCCTCTGTCTTTTTCCTCTCCTCCCTTCTTTCTCTTTTCACCTTTCTCTCCCTCTCCCATCACTCTCCCTTCCTCGGCCTTTCTTACATGGAAGAAGAAAATAATAGTAAACCTACATATACATTTACAAATAGTTTTTAATGATTTTTTTTTAAGAAAGATATCTTCAGTTAACTTACTTTTAGTGTGTGTTTTCAACTTTTCCTTTGTTACTGCTAAAGAGATTACTGATGTCAACATCTGTTCTTCAGTTTTTCTCTTACTTGCTCTGAAGGCAGAAGTGAACTACTCACAGAATTATTACTAAATAGCACTAAGTTTATTCCTTGTGTAACTAGGTTGCTTGATATTGTTTCATCTCTTGGTTTTATTAAGTGTATTTGATCTGAATTCAAATTCTTTCTGTCTTCTCTGTTCTTTGTTCCCTTTTTCTGTGTTCTTTGGGATTCAGTATTTTTTTTATAACTCCGTTTTTTTAATCTCCTTTGTTTGCTTTTTAGTTATAACTCTTATTTTAGTGGCTGCTTTAGGGTTTATAATATGCACATTTACCTTATCACAGTCTACCTTCAAGTAATAAACCACTTCAAGTAATATATCACAAATACTTTTCACTAACCCTTTTGGATATTGTTTTCTGAAATCATTTCAGATAGTTCTTTCCCTGACCTCCATATTTCCCTCACTTGTATGTGCTGTCAGTACTCTACCGAATACTCGAAAGAACTTTCTGTCAATCTCCAGGGTTCTCGCTCTATATAGCGCTCTCTTCAGTACTCTGCCTTTGTCTCTCTGGACTCTCAGCTCCATTTCTTCATCCAAGAGAGAGGACTGGACACCTCCTGGGCTCCTCCTTACTCTACAGCTTGGAAACTCTACCAAGGCAATAAGTTGGACAATCACAGGGCTTCATTTGTTCCTAGATACTTCAGGATCACTTTGTTGCCTAATATCCACTGTCTTGAAAAATCATTTCATTTGTCCAGTTTTTTGTTTTCATGCTAGAGGGTAAATTCAGTTCTTCACTCTATCTTGGCCAGAAGAAGCCCACATTCTTCTTAAAATTTAGACAAAATTAACTAGTCTTGAAGTTCTTTATATTTGATACACTTTAAGTTTTTGGTTCTTTAACACTTAATGTTTATTTCTCTAAAAATAAAAGCAGTTGAACTTCTATTTCTCCTTCATTTATTAAAAATGTATATAATAGTTCATTGGAATTCACAAGGATTGGTCCCAGCTGATACCATAATCTGCATAAGCTCAAGTCCCTTATATAGAATGGTGTAGTATTTGCATGTAACATACATACATCTTCCCAAATGCTTTAAATCATCATCTCTAGATTACTTATAATACCTAATACAATATTAATGCTATGTAAATAGTTGTTATAATGTATTGTTTGGGGAGTAATGACAAGAAAAAAAGTCTGTACATATTTAGTACAGACACAGCCATCATAGGCCTTACTTATGTAGTACATGTCAGCAATAACATAACGTTGTTTTACTTTAATATTTTTAATTCACGGATAGTTGAATCCATGGATGAGGCACCCACAATACAGATGGCTGACTGTAAATACCCTTTTTATCAAATTAAACAGGAAACATCAGCTTCATTTCCTTACAAATATCCCTTTAAACAAAAACAAGATATATACAGTTGGATTCCTTGTTTATTTTTAAATGGCCCATATCAATAGCATATAGCATTTGAAAGACAGAAGTGATAGTGGAAGGAGTAAAAGTTGGGATGCAATTATAACCATGTTGTATAGAAAATTTGAGTAAGGATTTTAAATACTATTCATGTTTGAATAAATAACAGTGATAGACTAATGCACCAGTTTGCTAGGGCTGCCATCATGAAGTACCATAAACTGGGTGGCTAAAACAACAAAAATGTATTTTCTCACAGTTCTGGAGGCCAGAAGTCAGATCAAGTATTGGCGAGGTTGGTTTCTTCTGAGGGCCATGAGGGAAGGATCTGTTCTAGGCCTTTCTCCTTGGCTTGTGGATGTCCTTCTTTCCCCTGTGTCTTTATATTGTCTTCTGTAACTGTCTGTTTCCAAGTTTCTTTCTCTTATAAGGACTCTGGTCCTGTTGGATTAGGGCCCACCCTAATGACCTCATTTTAACTTGAGTACCTTTTTGAAGAACCTGTCTCCAAATACAGTCACATTCTGAAATACAGGGGAATTAGGACTTTGACTTATGAATTTGGTAAGTGAGGGACACAATTCAGCCCATAACAATTAATTTTTCTGTAAATGCTGTTTTAAGAAATATTGATGTTTTAAGAATATATGCTGAGTAAAGATGAAGTAATGACAAGGACCTTAGTTTTCTACTTTGACTGTAGATTACAGTTGCTGATCTGAGTCTAAGGATTTCTATAGGTGCATTTTCATTAGTTATCAAAACTAAGTCTGTGACATATAGAATTTTAAGAATCACTGTTTTTCATTAAGTGTGTCATTGAAATGGTAATAGGAAACTCTCATTTTAGGTGATTATATAGGTTTTAGGTTTTCATATAAAATGTTTTGTCAGAATTGTTAGTAAGGCAATCTTAACCTGACCACCACTTCCACACATACTTCGTAAGATTAATTAACCCTTTAAGATTTAGTCACTCGGGGATTACAGAAGTAGAAGGCATTATCTTTAATCTAAACATACTGCCTGATTTTAAAATAGGACATACATACGACGTTAAAGGAAAGGTTCTTCTAATCTTGCTCTTCTATTCATTGTCAGTTTGATGACTTGAAGCAGATTAACGTTTCTCCATATCTGTTTCCTCAACTATAAAATGGATGTTATATCCAGTATATACAGTTGTGAGAATTAAATTAGACTGTATACGGTAACACTGTGCTTATCAGTAAATACATACATACATACATACACGTATACATACATAAAAGCTGCTATTATTAGTGTAGTTAGTTTGCAGGGTTAAGGAAAGCAGGAATGTGCTAGATCCAGAGGTGGAATTCAGCATAACAGACGTGAGTGTTGGTGAGGGACACTGGTCTGATGGAGACGGAGGGTTTACATTAGCATAGTGGTTTCAGTCCGTGTAATATTATCACTTAAAGGCGCTTCAGGGATGGACAAGGAGTACTTGGCTGGGACAGGAAGGGGGAAGGCCACTCTTTTAGCCAGAGCAGCTCTTGTTTTCATCAGTTTTACATACTGAGCATTGGGCTAAAATAAAAGGTTGAAAATCCGTATTTGGTGGTACTAGGCTATTGGATGGTTAGGGATATGAAAGTGAATCTTTAGTAATTCAAAGTAGATACTAATGAGATGAGTGAAGTGCAAACCTTTCTATATTTAAGAGCAGTTAATCCGAGTAATATTGAGTCAAGGTTAGAATCTTGTCTGATTATGAATACTGATTTAAAAACAGAGGAGTGTGCTGTGTTAATGAATTTCTTAGAATTGACCATATTCGCAAATGATTGATGAGACAATGAAGGTGCACAGAATCTGGGAATCTGATTAATCTTGGATGAAGGTGTCTGCAGAGGCTTCAAAATGGTTATTCGAGTCTGTAGGAATGATGGACTTAGAAAAGTGTCTGTTAGACATTGATATCAGTTAGCTGGGTAGAAATGAATAGCAGGTGTTAGTAGATAATAGTAGCTTATGATTTGAAAAAGTTGTTATAGATGAGTAGCAAAATTTTCAAGTGATGAAAAAATGAAATAGTCCAGTAATTAGGAAATGGCAGTACAGAAAAAAGGTATTTTCCATGGTGATTCCTACCATTTAGTCAAGGAAGGGAATAAGGATTAGGAGTTGGCTTTGCATCCGTTGGAGAGACAGCTAAAGTAGATGATATGTTCTTTGTAGAGTCAAATTACCCCTGAGGTAAAGACATATAGGCAAGAAGTATGACATTTAGAATGAAGAGTCATTCTGTAGAAACAGAGTTCCTCAAAAGATAATAAAATTAAGAAGCCATAAAAAAACTTGATAGAAAGCAGAGAATAAGGTTGGAGGCTGAGGTTTAGAAATCTGCATTAAGAATGGATAAATAGTGCAGAGGACTAAAGTATGTTAGGCAGTAGAAAAAGAGATGGTACACAGAACAGAGGTATACAGAAAGAGAGAACACAGGAGATTTTTTTTTTTTCTGGAATTGGGTTAAAAGGGATGTCTAAACACAGACACACTGGGATTAATGAAAATTGATATCACATCTGTAGGCCTTATTTTCCCTGCATATTCAGAAATGGTAAATTTCAGAATTCTCAGAAGCAATCTAAGGTATGCTCTGCATGGAAATTATCCCCTACAGTCCTGTTCAGCCCTTCTAGGCCTCTGGTAGAATTATGAAATTGCCCCAACATAGGTAGGAAGAGACAAGAAGACTAAAAGACAAAATAATTCATATCTTAATACCATACCTTACACGAATAAGAGTGGGTACAGTTTTTATAACAATGTATTAAAGACATGCTATAGCATATTTTTTGGGCATACCTTGATAACCCCTGAAAATACAAAGATGGGTGAGATCTGTACTGACAGAATCCAGGGTATATTGATTTAGTTAAGCATAAGAATAAACTGCTTAATTTCTATTTCCTTTCATCCTAACATCCTTAAATATATTTTATTTAGTGGTAGAAGATGATGAAGATGACTTTCCTACAACACGTTCTGATGGAGACTTTTTGCATAACACCAATGGCAATAAGGAAAAGTGTAAGTAGTACATTTCTGCCTCTTGGCTGGATAAAATACGCTTTCTAAAATTATATAATAACTAACTATATAACAAAAATAATTATCTAATTGAGTAATTTTTAAAAAGCTGTTGAACTGCTGGAAATGGAATTTCTTCTGGAAAAGGCATGTAGGTAAAATACACATTCTGACATTAAATAATAATGGTTGCTAATTATGTAACAAAGACTCATTCTAAATTCCAGACGTTGGCCTACTTATTTCAGCAGTAGTTACGAGAATAACTTTCTAGAACTGAAAAAGTTTATTTCTTAGGGGGGTAGCACTGTAATAGAACTCAACTGTTTCTTTAGAATATATTTCTTTCTGTTTAATGTTCTTTTTGCACTCCACTTGAAAAACAGTGTTGAAAAGTATGTTATATAAACAGTGTTAAAGGAAAATTATTGAACTAGCTCTAGTTTCACAGCATGGTTGTTTATAGAGCAAGGAACAAAGCAGTTTGTTTCATATACCAGTTTATTATTTGTTGCTCTATTTAGAATGGCTAACTCGTTAAATAAAATTGTGAATTGTTCATTAGAAACCTGTGATTGGTGACAAAATGAATGAAACTGAAGGACATGATGCTAAGAGAAATAAGCTAAAGACAAATACTGCATGGCATCACTTGTATGTGGCATTTTAAAACAAAACCAAACAAATTAGAAACCTGTGATTAATAGTCAGTGCTTCTGGTTTGACATGTCCTAAGAAAAAGCTGGAGTGGATTCCTAAAATTTTTTAAATTTACAAATAAGCCTTTGTGGAAAAAAATAAGTTAATCTAATTGTTATTTTTGCTGCACTTATGAAAGAATATGAAGTAAAATCCGTGACTGTGGCATATTTTCAAACAATTTTTTAAAACTTATATGCATGGAAATAATCTGTTTCAGAAATGGGAGTTTCCATTATTGATAGTAAAATTTAATGCTTTTCTCCCCCATCTTTTCCTTCTTTGCTCTTCTTGTTTCTTATTTTCACATGGCTCTCTACTTTTTTCCTTATAACCTACACCTCTCCAAGTTTGCACTAGCTTCTTAGTTCAAAGTTGTACTTATAACTTGGGACTGAAATGTTGAATCTTACCCAGATTTATATATCTTTATGGAATTAAAGACTTATTTGGGGGAAGTTCTTTTTGTTACATTTTAATTTCACAATGAATAATCTTCTTTAATAGAAACAAATATTTCAAAAAATATTTTATTTGAATATTGGAGAAATTATTGAATGAAATTGGAAAATTTACAGGTCCAATCTTCCATTCCACATATACTCAGCTACCACACCTACATTCCTCAAAAGAGAATGGAAGCTTATTTTCTGTAGAAATTGAACTGGAGAGTTCTAGATTCAGAAATACCTGGCACAGCAAAATATAGGTTTATTGGCCTATCAATAAAATTTACACACTGATTATTGAAATCTAAGAGTCTCACTATTCTTATCGCCAAGAACTCTGGGAGCCAGGGACTATGAAAGTTTACATACTGAAAGATGCAATCCCCAGCTCCCTCTTCTTACTCTGTTTCCAGAATACCTATCAACCAGACATGTATTTTCTGGTACAGAATTAGAAGGTAAATCTGGAGACACTGAATGGACACAGAGAAAGAAGACCTATAAATAGAGATTTTCAAGGGTCCACCATGAAAGAGCTGTCTTACTACCAGATCATCCTTTGAAGTCCACTAGTTTAAAAGCCTTGCTGGTATACACGGTGTTTCTAGTACCTAACTCTTAAAGGTGAATAGTTAGCCAGATATCCAGACATTTGAGAAAAGCCTCTAACATCTCTTTTTTTGAAGAGACTCGAAACCAAGCATTGCAAGACAGGGTTGTTACTGTCATTTAGAAAAATATCCTATACAAGATGTCTCCATAATTTTTTAAATCATGAGTCATGTTTTAAGTACACTTGTAGAATTCACTGTCTAAAAAATTCCTTTCTTAGTGTTGGTAGAAATTAACTCTTGTTAATCACCATAGATAGAAAGTAACTTCCTATGCCTAACATCTAAAAATAAGTTAGTCCGAATTATTGTATATAACCTGTTAATGTAAGCAAAACATGTAGTCTTTAATTCTGGTACAACTTGTGTTAGGTAGTCTATGATTAGAGTGTGTCACTCATCTCTCAAATACTCACAGGATCTTAGTGCTAGATCTTAGTGGCATCTTCAAAAAATTGTAGTGAGTCTCACCACTAGGGCTATCATTAAAATTAGGTTTACATGACATACTGTGATAGTGAGTATGTTAAAGTTTTAAAAATTTAGAACTAGCTTGTCAACCTGCTACTAAACAGTAACTATTATAAGAATAGGGTTGGGGTGAGGGTAGTGAAGACTAGAGCAAGAGTAAAACTTCCAGAGATTCCAAGCTGAGAAAAAAGGCAATTAAAGTAATTTGAAGATTAGATCAGAGAAGACATTTTTGAATAAGAAAATACCTTTCTTAGTTAAAAACTTCAAAAGTTCTAGATCATGGTAAAAGGACTGTTTACCTCTCACAAAGTTCTTATTTACCTCTAATGTAAATTTTCTTCTGTTATTATATTTTATACCATTTAAATTTATATTTCTAGAGAAAGAAGGGGAGATTTTATGGTGATAAAAGGGTCAATCCATCCAAACGCTATAATAATTACACACATAGTTGCATGTAACACAGAGTCCCAAAGTACATCAAGCAAAAACTGACAAATTGAAGAGAAAAAAAGACAATGAAAATTCAGTAGTAATAATTTGAGACTTCAATACTCAACTTTCAGTAATGGATAGAATAAAAAGATAACTAGGAAATAAAATACTTGAATAGTATAAACAAACAGACCTAGTAGACATCTACATAACACTCCACCCAACAATATGTATTTTTCTCAATTGCACATGAAACTGCCTTCAGGATAGACCTTATGCTTGGCCATAAAACAAGCTTTGATTAATTTAAAAGTACTGAAATCATACAAAATATGTCCTGCAACCACAATGGACTGAAATTAGAAATCAATAACAGATTTGCAAAATTCACAAATATGTAGAAATTAACACACTCGTAGATAACCAGTGGGTCAAAGAAGAAATCACAAAGGAAATTAGAAAATACTGTGAGGTGAATGAAAGCAGAAATACAACACACCAAAATTTATGGGCTGCAGCTAAAGCAATACTTAGAAATTTGTAGCTAGATCACCTTTATTATAAAATAAAGAATCAAAAAACAATACAAAAAATCAATGAAATTACAAGTTAGTTCTTTGAAAAGATCAAACTGATAAACTTTTAACTAAACGATCAAGAAAAAAAAAACAGAAGACTCAAATTACTAAAATCAGAAATGAAAGGCGGGACATTCCTACTGACTTTATAGAAACCAAAAGGGTTATAGGGGAATGCTATGAACAAATGGATGCCAGCAAATTTGATAACTTAAATGAAATGGATGAAAGTCCTAAAACTATTGAAACTGATTCAAGAAGACATAATAAGTACGGTTAGTAATAAAGAAAAGCCCAGGTTCAGATGGCTTCACAGGTGAATTCTACCAAACATTTAAAGACGAATTAATACCAGTCCTTCACAAATTCTTTCCAGAAATAGCATAGGAGGCAAGTTTTACCTTGATACCAAAACCAGACAAGATATCACAAGAAAAGACAACTACAGTTCAGTATCTCTTATGAATATGCATACAGATCCTTAATAAAGTACTGGCAAACTGAATCTAACAACATGTAAAAAAGATTATACACTATCATCAGATGGGATTTATCCCAGAATGAAAGGTTAGTTTAACATTCGAAAATCAATTAATGTAATAATCGTATCAACAGAATACAGGTCAAACCAGTTATCATCTCTGTAGATGCTGAAGATGATCTGACAGACTATAATGCCCTTCATGACAAGACGTAGGAATGGACACCCTAATAAAAAGTATCAATGAAAACCCACAGTTAACATCACACTTAATGGTAAAAGATTGAATGCTTTCCCCCTAAGGTCAGGAACAAGACAAGCATGTCCATTCCTGCCAACTGTTCGTATACTAGCAATGAACAATAAAATAAAATTAAGTAACCAATTTCAGTTATAGTGGCATCAGGGGTTAAGTACTTATGAATAAATTTAATGAAAGAAGCTCAAATTTTATACTCTGAAGTCTATATAGCATTATGAAAATATTAAAGAAGACCTAAGTAAACATAAAGATATCCCATGTTCATGGATCAGAAGACTGAATATTGTTAAGAATTCAGCATTTCCCAAATTGACCTATATAGATTCAGTGCAGTCCTAACCAACCAAAATCCCAGGTAGGTTTTTTGCAGACATGGACAAGCTGATCCTTAAACTCATATGGAAATGCAGATGACCCAGAATACCTTAAAATGGTCTTGAAAAAAACAAAGTAGGAGGACTCACACTTCTGATTTCATAACTTACTACGAAAGCAACAGTGAAGTGTGGTACTGTCATAACAAGAGACATACAGATCAGTGGAATAGAAGTGAGAGTACAGAAATAAAGCACAATAAATCAGTTTTTCACAAGAGTGCCAGACAATTCCATGAGGAAAAATAGTCTTTTCAACAAGTAATACTGGGCAGCTGGATGTCCATATGGAAAAAAATGAAGTTGAACCCCTACTTCACACCAAATACAAAATTAAAATGAATCAAAGAGCTAAAACTATAAAGATCTTAGAAGAAGTATAGAAGTAAATCTTAATGACCTTGGGTAAGGCAAAGCCTTATATATGAAAACAAAAGTAGAAGTGAAAAAGAAAAACATAGATTAATTGACCTTTATCAAAATCAAAAACTTCTTGTGCTTCAAAGAGCACTATCGAAAAAAACTGAAAAGATAACCCATGAAATGGGAGAAAACATTTGCCAATTATACTCATATATCTGATAAAGAATTTTTATCTAAAATATATAAAGAACGCTCACAAATCTATAATAGACCAATACATCAATTTAAAAATGGGCAAATTATCTAAATAGACATTTCTCCAAAGATATACAAAAGCCAGTAAGCACATGAAAAGGTCCTCAGCATCATTCGCCATCAGGAAAATGCAAATCAAAACCACAATGAGATAACACTCACACCTATTAGGCTAGCTGTAATCAAAAAGAGAAATAACAATAACAAGTATTGGTGAGGATGTGGAGAAATTAGAACACTTTCATACACTACTGGTGAGAATGTAAAATTGTGCAGCTGCTTTGAAAAATAGCCTTGGCAGTTCCTCAACAGGTTAAACATAGAGTTACGATTTGACCCAGCAATTCATGTTTTCATTCAGGAGAAATGAAAACATACATCCATGTAAAAACTTGTATATGAATGTTCATTGCAGCATTATTCATAGCAATCAAAAAGTGGAAATAACCCAAACTGTTCATCTACTAATGAATAGAAATGTGATACAACCATGCAGTGGAGCATTTTTTGGCCATGTAAAGAATAATGTACTGATAACCTGCTATAACATGGATGGACCTTGAAAATACGCTAAGTGGGAGAAGCCAGTCACAAAAGACCACTTATTTTCATTTATATGAAATATTCAGAGGCAAATCATAGAGGCAGAAAACAGATTAGTGGTTGTCTAGGGCTGGAGGTGGGGATAGGATTGGGGAAGATGGGAAGTAGCTGTGCATGGGATTTTTAGGGATGGTTCCTCAAAACGTTTTAACGTTGATTGTGGTGATGCTTGTACAACTCTATGAATATACTAAAAACCCATATATAATTGTACTTGTCAAATGAATCAATTTTATGGTATGTGAATTATATCCCAATAAAGCTGTTACTTATAGATTAAAAAAAATGTGATTTAATACTGTTAGATTTTTGGCCTTGGTTTAGATTTAACCAATCTAAAGTAAAAAAATCCCTCTTTTTAAATCTGTATTTCTTATGATTAAATTGTATTAAATGTTGAAGATGACCACTTACGGATTTTTGTATTTATTAATTTTCCAGTTCCCATTTAACTATATTTCTAACTATGTTTTCTGACCAATTCTCTAAATCTATTCCTGTTTTGTAAGTAATATACAAGAGCATTTTGTCATGTCACCTACTATATAAAATAATAAGTTATTAACTAATTTATCAAATCAAGGTATACTCTTAATGAAAACCCCTGAGAGGAAATTCAGTGTTAACATTACTCAAGGAGACATGAGGACTATCCTGCCCTTTTCTGCCACCTAGTTTGGGTGCACGTGCTCATATGTTAATTGTCTAAAAAAAGAATTTGGACCATAAATTGCTTTTCATCCCCTTTTAGCTCTCAGATTTTTCTTGTGAGAATATTTTTAATTTAGTTTTTTAGCCAATTATATCTTATATTAGAATAATTGTCAGTAATGGACTGGTAGTTCCAAACCAAGTGATTGTTGACCTTAGTATAACTGATATCAGAGTCATAATCTTTAGCCACGTTTCTTCTTTATCATAGTAAACAGGAGAGGAGATATTGAAATAAAATTGCCGTCCTGTGTGTTCAGAAGGACGTGTCCACTATTTTTTTTCTGCTCCTGTACACATAGGGGCATGTATGTACACACATTTGGAATAATTCATGTACAGAAAGGAAAAACTCACCACAGAAACGGGTTTCCCCCCTTAGATTGCCTACTATTCAAAATACTGTGTTTGAAAGTCTTAATGAAATGAAGAGATTACAAATCTCTTGGCTTCTGTCAGCATTTGTTTTTATATTTGACTTGTTAATGTTAGCTTACAGGTTCCTTGATTGAGTGTTAGTACCTTTAAAAGATTTTTGAAGTACATCAAGTCAGAGGTCAATTAAAAGAAATGTAAATCTGAAGGACAATCTTTGGAACCTAAGTACTTACAATCTAGATTTAGACATTATTTTGTAATTTATTCAATTTCTGCCCTTCTTATGCATGGTTGCACTCTCATATTTTCAACTTTTTTTTACTACAGTGTTATCATCTCCCCAGAGATAACTAAAGCATGTCATCTTGTCTCTTTAAGATAGTCTTTCCTTGTTTTCAGCTGAGACATTTAGATAAGTATGCTCATCTAAAATTATCAAGTACTTTGGGATTTTGCTTAAGGTTTTCCATCAGGATCAATATAGTTTTAAAATATAAGGTATAAAAGACTTGGAGCAAAAATCAAAATAACCAATACTTAGAGTAGCCCAATGGATGATAAACTAAGATGCGGTTTTGTCTTCATGAATTTGTTTCCTAACAGATGTAACATGAGAGAAATTTATTTCAGAGACCATACTATGTGTGAGACACTAAACACATGTTGAAAATAGCAGCTGTTTGAAAGCTCAAAAATCTGTTACATAAGCCCTGTATTCTGAAAAGGATTTCAGGTGGCTGCTTCCAAAAGTAGTAAATGCAGTAGACTTTTTTCAGACATTTATTGTTGCTTTTTTATCTCCTACTAACTCTTAAGTCTGTAAGTTAGCAAACATTTAGCCGGGAGGACCCATTATTACAGTTGTACACTTTCTCTTATATAGGACACAGATGACTTAATTTCTAAGTTGATTAATAAAAACAGTAGTTTATAAATAAACCTACAATCTTGGTAAGCTTAATAGAAAATACAGAAGTTACAATGATAGAAAGGAATTTCAGAAAATAAAAGTTTTTAACAGCTTTATTCAGATATAATTAACATACAATACACTGTACACATTGAAGTATACAGCTTGGTAAGTTTTGATGTTATCATGATGTTATCACCAGAATCAAAATCGTTACCATGTCTATCACCCTCAAAAGTTTCCTCCATCCCCTTTGTCATCCCTTCTCCCCCTCTCCAAATAACCCCTGATCTCATTTCTGTTACTATAGATTTGTTTGCATTTTCTAGAATTTAATATAAATGGACTTATACAGTTTGTGTGGGTTTTGAGATTCATCATTGTTATCATATGTATTAGTGTTCAATTTCTTTTCAGTGCTGAGTAGTATTCCTTTGTGTTGATAACACCACAATTTGTGTATCTGCTCACCTGTTGGTGGACATTTGATTTGTTTATAGTTTTTGGCTATTACAAATAATGCTGCTGTGAACATTCATGTACAAGTCTTTTTATGGGCATATATTTTATTTATTTGAGGTAAATACTTAGGAGTGGAATGGCTAAATCATGTGGCAGGAGTATGTTTAACTTTTATAAAAACTGCCAAACTGTATTTCACCAGTCATATATGAGAGTCCCAGTTTCTCCAAATCCCAACGACCAACCCTTGGAATGGTCAGTCTTATGAAATTTTAGTCTTCTAATAGGTGTATAGTGGTATCTCACTATGGTTTTTAATTTGCATTTCCCTGGTAATTAATGATATTGAGCATCTTTGCATGTGCTTACTTGCCATTTATATCCCTTTGGTGAAGTGCATATTCAAATCTTTTGTCCAATTTTTTTATTGGGTTATATATTTTCTTATTTTTGAGTTTGGGAATTACAATATACTGTATTCTATATTGTAGCATAGAATATACTATATAGAATATTCTTTATTAATATCCTATATTAATACATAGTATATATAAAGGATACAAGTTCTTTATCAGACATATGCTTCACAAAGATTTACTCCCAATGTGTGGCTTGTCTCTTCACTCTTTCAAAAAAAATTTTTTTAAGAATAGAAATCATATATTTAAGGTGTACAACATGATGATTTGGTATACATAGTAAAATGATTACTGTGGTTAAACTAACATCATCTCCTCACATAGTTACCATTTTTTTGTGTGTGATAAGAGCATCTGAAATCTGTGTTAGCAAATTTCTAGTATTCAGTACAGTATTATTAACTATAGTCATCATGCTGTATATTGATAGGTCTCTAGACTTACTCATCCCACATAATTGCAACTTTCATTCTTTTAACCATGCCTTCAGGAGCAGAAATTCTAAATTTTGATGCAGTTTATTATTTGTTCTTTTATGGATTGTACCTTAGCTGTCATAGCTACATATGAGTTTTTAAAGTTGAAAGTATTATTTATAAGAGTTCTATTGCAGTGGTTTCTTACTAGCTAATAGTATAAGATGTCATGTTCTCTTGTTTGCATCTTATGAGTTTTAAGATTTTTCATTTCATTCAAAGGCTTACTTACTCTAATTTATATTATAAAATGTAAACATAAGAACTATTTAATGTGAACATTGGTCCTGGACTTAAATTTGAACATTTATTTAAAATTTTTATATTGTCTTACTCAATTTTGCAATTTATCTTCAGATATTTTTTAAATTCTAGGTTTCTCAAAATGTAATGTAGTTCTTGCCATAAATAGGTCCTTCTCGAAGCTGTCAGAGTATTACTGTTATTACTCCTCCTAGCACATTATTCACTGGGTACAGCACAGCAAATAGATCTCAGGAAATGGAATCCAGAAAAAAGGACTTGAAAGTGCATCTAGTGCTACAAGCTTCTTTGCTCATAGGTTATGGATGGAAATTTTTAAATGTTGGTCAACAGGAGGGAAATTATATTCAAATGGCAGCTCTGACTTACTAATTTTCTGAACATTTTCTAATATTAAGTTGTGGTGAAGAATTATTTTTTCATCAGAAAGATTTTCAGTGGATAACTTTCTTTTTCAGTATTTCCACAGGTAACACCGAAAGGAATTAATGGTATAGACTTCAAAGGAGAAGCAATAACTTTTAAAGCAACTACTGCTGGAATCCTCGCTACACTTTCTCATTGTATTGAACTAATGGTAAAACGTGAGGACAACTGGCAAAAGAGAATGGATAAGGTAAGATGGCATTTTCTTCCTTTTAAAAAATAATCAGATTTTATTAAGTTTTATATGTGGATTGAATATTTAAACCAAGCTGACTTCTTATGGCATTAATATAATAGAAGTAGGAGGTGTTACTACTCCTCTGAAACTTTGTGGGCATCTTAAACTCATTTTCCTAATGAGATTTACCACTTAAGTATTCAGTTACTGTACAGTATGCATTCTTGATAGATTTTAATATAAAAATGTTTGGAATATTAATAGTAATGCTTGGGAATAGAAGTGATGTGCCATTTAACATTACCTAGCTTTATTGTGTGATACATGAAACTGCATTTAAGTTATATGAACTAACTTAAACACCAGTTTATAAAGTTAAGTGTTAACTTATTGCATTCATACATGGTGCTGTTCATTGAACATTTGCTTCCTGTTCACCTTTTCTGACCTTTGTTTAAACTGCAGTACTGATTATAATATTACAATATGAGTCTTTAGTTTCTAGTGTGAAGTATGGCTTAGTAGAATTTGAAGAATTTGTTTAGTAGGAAAACTTCTGTTTATTATTCAACATCTGTAAAATAGTAAAATGTTAGAACCGAAACATACATTGGAGAATTTAATTCTAGTCCAGTGCCATCATTTTATAGAATGAACTGAGGCCCAAAGACTTGTCCAGAAGTATTAAGTAGCATAGTTAGAAGAATTTTACTCTCTCCTATATTTCAGCTCTGCATACTAGGCCAGACATCAGTCAGAATCTTCTCATTCATAAGTGAGGCATATTGCTTAAAGGTCTTATCAGTTTGAGCAGGACACTAAAGAAAGCAATATCTTCACTCATGTAATGGCAGAATGGACATAGGATTTGAATATCACTTTGTGTTTAAGAAGGTCCCTGTGTTTAGAAAAAAAGAGAATTGTTCAGAATTCTCAAGTGCAGGTAACAGTAAGCCCTATTACCTAGCAATATGTATTCTTTGAAAACAGGCAATAAAAACATTCATTTAAGGTACAAACATTTCATTATTGTTCTAGAGTCGAACTATATTCAAAGATTTCAGCTCTATAACAGTATGTATCAAATTGAATTTTTAGAAGATTCCCTGTGCACACAAAAAAGTAATGTATTGAGAAAACAGGAAAACCCCTTAAATCTATTAGACTGATGGTTCAGGAGAATCCTTCAGCTCATCCCAACTAGCTTATTTAAAAATTTTTGTCTTTAGTCTTTTTATCCTTCACTAAGGGACCATCATCATCTGTGATATCTAACCACACTGAAAAATTTCTATTCATTTAAGATATTTGCTTATATTAATAGACTCACATGTGTGTAATTTCCACATGCTTTTTCACTTCCCCCTAAGTCTTTTTAATATTACTGTGCTGTGTGTTTTTGCTCCAAAAGACACATTAGTGCTGATTGTTCGGCTAGGTCTTACTTTCAGTGAAACACGGTACATACAGTGAAATGCACCAATCTTAAGTGTACTGCTTGATGATTTTTGTATATTTATATATGCCCCTGTAACCACCACTCAGATCAAGATACAGAATTTCTATAGCACCCCAAAAAGTTCCCTCATTCCCCTGCCTAATCATACCACCACCTTAAAAGGTGACCACAGTTCCAACTTACAGGATCACAGATTAGTTTTGTCTGTTCTTGGACATCATATAAATGGAATCATACAGTGTATATACTCGGTCTTTTTCCCCCCTCAACAGTGATTGTGAGATTCATTCATGTTGTTGCATTTAGTGGTAGTTTATTCTTTTTTATTATTGTATAGTATTTCCTTGTATGACTTCAATTTGATTATCTCTTTTTCCTGTTGATGGACATTTAGGTTTTTATATTTGGCTATTGTGAATAAAGCTGCTGTGAACATTCTTGTACATGTCTTATACATATGCACTCATTTCTCTGGGCACATACCTAGGAATACATTTGTTGATTCATGGGGCATATGCTTAGCTTTAGCGGATATTGGCAAATAATTTTCTAAAGTGATTATATCAGTTTCAACTCACACCAGCAATAGATAAGAATTCCAGTTGCTCTTCATCCTTGACAACAATTGGTACTGTCAGTTTTTTATGTGTGTTTATTTTGTTTTATTTTTTAATTTTTAGCCATTCTGACAGGTCTGTAGTCCCATTTTCTATTGAGTATACAAAAAGCACTTAATCTTTGGATTAATGAACTAATTCATTGATTTGCACTAGTTTTATTTCAAACAGGGTATTTAGAAATGGTTAGCTTTGTATGAGTTCAATGTAGACTTTTTAGCCCTTAAATATTTAAGGTAAGGCATTTGAATTAAGCCATTCAGTTCTTTACAAGATTGTTGGACTTTAGTATCACATTTGATGCAGTGCAGCCCATTGTAGAAATAAGTTTGAGATTGGCCAGCCTTTTTCTTTTAAGTGTTCACCTTGGGTCTTTTAACCTTTTAAAATTGAAGACAGTGTCTATAAAAGGAGAGGGTTAAAGTAGAAGTCTAAGCTCTTTTTCAGCTCTAAAATAGTTTTAAGCAGTAGTAGGAAAGTATAAAAAATGTATCTTAGAATGTATTTTAGCATTCATTGATTCCATTTATTGAATTATTTTCTTCCTGGCATCCATTACATTTCTTTCTTTATAACAAAATAAATATTGCTTTTATTGGGGGAAAATAAACACATGAATATATTGTAGGCATTTCTCTGGTACTAATTTATCTTTTTGAACATGTAGCTACTTTAATAATGACTTAATCCATTTAAATACATAATCTACCTATTAGGTGATCTTAATGGTTATTAAAATGGTAGCTTGTGTGTAGTGTGTATCCTAGAAAAAAAGTGTTTTCTTGGGCACAATACTCATTTTTCATAGGAGTGGAGTTATTCTTTGGCCAAATCGTAAAATTTTGAAATGCTGGTGAAATGCAGAGAAAATCCCCACTTCAAATGATAAATTTTTCATTTGCTTTCTTTTAAAAATAGGAAGCTGAAAAAAAAAGAAGACTAGAGGAAGCATACAAAAATGCTATGACAGAACTTAAGAAAAAATCCCACTTTGGAGGACCAGATTATGAGGTATGAAGTTTTGATGTTGGAAAGAGACACATAGGCCATATTTGTCACAAAAGTGATAATTTTTAAATAATACTTTTTAACCTTTAAATATTCTAAATATATAATTCTTCAATATTTATTTTAATTAAATATGTATTCCATAATATATAAAGGCTAGGCTTACTCTAAAATAGATTTTTTTTCAGTGCCTATAAAGTTTAGTATAGGCGTTAAAAGGCACATTATTAGACCTGTCCACTTTATAAGACAAGTTATTATCTCACCTGTGAGGATGATAACTTTTAATGTTATCTTCTAACTAATTTTTTTTTTAAATAAAAGCAACCAGTGGAGGAAAAACCTGAGTACTTAATACAGACAAAAGATTTTAGTCCATGCTATATATTGTGAGATCGTATCCACAGCAGAGCAGGAACTGTTCTGATTGCCTTGCCTTTATGTTTGAAAATGTGTGAAACCAACTTCTTTCCCTTTTTGTTTATTTGTTAAGCAATTAATAAAATCTTCCTCTCCATACACACACACACATATTAAAATTTATAAACTATTTTTCTACCTTATTTCTTTAGAGGAAAAAAAGTGTAAGAAATATATCTGGAAATTGTCATTAACATTGTTGGTATTCCTGAAAAGAACATTTTTTTAAATGGAGTAGCAAGGAGTATTATTAAGACAGAAGTAAGATGATAAAAGTTATAATTAGATTATTTTTAAGAAAATAGAAGAAAAATTTATTGTCATTTTTATTCTATAAAGGGGTAAAAAAGAGCTATTGACTATTTTTATGTTGGAATTGATTGAGGAAAAAAGCTGCTGTTTTGACTATTTTTAATGTTGGAATTAAGGAAAAGTAAAGAGCTGATATTGATTGAATATTTTTTTGTGATGGACTTGATTTCTAACTGGAAATCCATAATGATAAGACTTGAGCTATAATATTTTAAAATCATTAAACTGTCAGTTCATTCCTTCTGGAATGTAAAAAACTATGTAATTAGCTATTCTCTGCATTTTTAAAAAAAAAAAATTACCAAAATACAAGCTATTTTGATTTTTGTTCTGAAGCTAAGCAGATTGTTTTGCCATTTTAGGTTTATTTGAGGGTAAGATTTCGTTCTTCTTTATGGCTGAGTAATACTCCATTGTATAAATGTACCACAGTTTCTTAATCCAGTTATCTACCAATGGTCATTTCGGTTGTTTCCATATCTTGTCTATTGTGAATAGCGCTGCAATAAACGTAGGGGTGCATATGGATGGACCTAGAGAACATTATTCCAAGTGAAATAAGTCAGATGGAGCAAGACAAATACCATATGATCTCACTTATATGTGGAATCTAAAGAACAGAATAAATAAGCAAACTAAACATAGATAGTCTTAGAGATATAGAGAAAAAACTGATGGTTGCTAGATGGAAGTGGGGTGGGAATGAGGGAGAAGGTGAGGGGATTAGAAAGCACAAATCAGTAGCCACAGTATTGCCACGGGGATATGAAACAATTTGGAGAATATGATCAATAATGTTGTAAAGATTTTGTAAGGTGTCAGGTGGCCACTTGTCTTATTAGGGAGACCAATTCATGGACGATGTAGATGCCTGACCACTGTGCTGTATACCTGAAGCTGAAGCTGAATAATATTGAATTCAGCTATATATAATATATAATTTAATATATGTTGAATATATATAAGTCAACTATAATTTAATATATATAAAGTCACGAGATGTGGAGTACAGTGTAAGGAATAGAGTCAGTGGAATTGTAACAGCTGTATACGATGTCAGAGGGGTAGTAGATTGGGGGAGGGGGATTATCACTTTGTGAGGGATATAAATGTCTAACTATTACATAGTTTCGTATACCTGAAACTAATTTTAAAAAAAGAAAGAAAGGTTTATTTGGGGGATACTATTGACTTTTAAAAATTACATTATTTTTTTCATATTATAAATAAAATAGATATTTATTATAACAAATTATAGAAAATACAAAAAGCCCATGTTTTTAATTTAACAATATATGCTACCAATTTATTTCCTACCAGCAACATGTGAGTATAACTGTATACTTATCTCCATTTCTGTCAACATAGATTTCTTTCAGAGGGCAAGAGCAGGGTGGAGGGGGGAAGGGCCTTGTGTTAGGTTATATGTGTTTACTAGATTCAAATCCAAAAACACAAAAAATTGCTTAATTGATGTGACTTAGCCTTTCTTAAAAAATGTTTATTGATCATTTGTCTTCTTTAATGACTTGTACATGTCCCTTGACATTTTTCTTATTAGGATTTTGGGGTTTTTTTCCCCCTGTTGATTTAGATGTGTAGGATTAGCTTTTTCATTTTTCAATTATTTTTCAATTATAAAAGGAAGCTTTTATAGTTTTTAAAAAGTGTTTTGATGGTTTTGCCATATAAAAGTTTTATACTTTCATGTAATTAATCCCTCAGTCTTTTGATATACTTATCTCTACATTTTGTATCATGCTTAAAAAAGCATTCTCTACTTTGAATAATTATTTGTATTTTCTGTTTATTTTTTAATGGCCTTTTCTAAATATATTGTTAATATATCTGGATTTTTAAAAATTATCATATAATGTAGGAATCTTTTATTCTAGTGGTGTTGAACAAGCCATCCTTTTCTACTCATTTGAAATGTACCACCCTCTTTTAATGAAGAAAATGGTTGAGGGTAGTTCAGCCTTTTTCTCACCAACTCCTTGTGGTATCAAGTTAAATATACAATTCTTAAATAAACTAGGGCCTGTTTTTACGCTTATTTCCCCTCCTTTTAGATTTGAACCATCTATATTTTCTTGTGTCAGTACTACACTTAATGGATTTTAGACGCAAATTCAAAATACGAGTTTATTTTGGTTCTTATCAAACATTCATGATGTTCTAATTGTTGAAAAAGTTTAAGTGTTTCTGTCATCTGTGGCCTCAGAAATTACTTCATAATCTTAAATCCAGTCCTTAAGACTTATTAATATAATGCAAGGTAGTGCTAGGCATGGGGGATATTGCCAGGAACAAGGGTGACGAGGGGTCCTGCCTGAGGGCCCCCGCCCCCAACTGTATACTAATGGGAATATAGAGTAGGTAACAGGCAAATAGAATAATGTACATTAAAAAACACTTTTAACACAGGTAGGGATGGCTGCCCAAAGGAAACAACATCTTGCCTGAAACCTTAAGAATGAATAGGTTGAGTAGATTTTAACCCAGGCAAATAGCCTAGAAAGACTGTTGCTTGTAGGGACTCAGAAAAAAGAAAACGTTTGGAGTCCAGAAGCAAAAGAGTATTTTGCCACAGGGCAACTTATCTGTGGAGCATGGAGGCCGTTGAGAGGAGGGGGTGGTGAGACTGCCTAGAAGGATCTACAGGAATCGGTACAGATCCTCAGGAATGGGTTTTAAGCAAATGAAGTTTTCAAATTTACAGTTTAGAAAAATCATTCTTGCTTCCTGCAGTGAGGAGAATGGATTGAAATTGACAGTTGAGACAGGGGCTTGGAGACTTTTTCAGTATTACAGTGAGAACTGAAGATAGCCGAAATTAGGAGAAGACAGTAGGAATAGACATGGACAAATTTGATATTTGGAAAGTAGAATGGAAGGATGCGGTGATTGAATTGGGGAAAGGGGAAGAATCCAAGAACAGGCCCAGGTTTTTGCCTTTGTCAGATTGGTGTGGAGGTAGGGGAAGAACAGATTTTAGATGTTGCTTATGAGTTGAGACAGTCATCCAAGGAGGTCTATGTACTATTAGATGTAAAGATCTTATGAGAGGGATGAACAGGCTGTGAATCTGGGAGTCATCAGATAGTGAGTGACGGCTGAGAAATGAGTGACAATGCTATGGGGAGAGCAAGTGTGGAACCCTAAAGAACACCCACATTTAAGAGATAAGCAGGGGAGGATGAGCCTGCACACGAGCCCAGAGAAGAGTACTTAGTAGAGAGGAACTTGGAAATCAGGAATCCAAGGGCAGCAATTAGATGGTGAACTTAATGATAATTCACTGAGATATGTACTGTTCTGTATGTATGTTGTAGTTGAATAAAGTTTTTGTGGGGTTTTTTGTGTTGTTTTTTTTTTAAATGGGTTGTGAGAGAGTTCTCATAACTCTAAAAAAAATATATATATTGCGTTAAATCAAAATATCTCATATGCCTGTTGCAAATGACAGGAGCATTATACCATAGTTCCTCCCACCCTTCCTGTGTGACCCCAAGTTGTGTCTAGATACTTTTTCGTGGAGTAGAGATAACTTAGGGTTATCATTCTAACTGGGAAGATTCCAGATAGACCAGCAATCATTCATGTGTCATATTTTGTATATGTATAAATTTAGGGAACCTTAAACCCAAGCCTACCATTTCAGCGTCCACTTTTACCATAATATGAAGGTATTCAACTTATAGTCCATTTATTTGTTTTATCACATCAGAAATATTCTTGGCTTGCTTAAATTTTGCTATTCTTCATACATTTCTGATACAGCTGAGTTTCCATTTGCATGAAAATCACTTGGAAGATTTATTAAACACGCATATTCCTCGCTCCACCCAAGACCTGCTTGCAAAGTAATTTCTGTATATGGGAGCCTGGGAATTTTCATTTTAACAGGTTCCCCAGGCGATTGAGAACCACTGCTCTGCCATCTAACCGGGCTTTCAAGCATCAGTTCAACTTTTCTTTCTCCATGAAATGATTGTCTTTGCTTAAGGAGATTCCCCTCAGAACTCCTATCTATACTTCTCATTGTCTGTAGATCTTCGGCAACTTTGTATTTACCTTTCTGCAAATTTATATGGTTTTTGTGATAAGTACTCAAGCTACAAGTATTCAACTCTGCCGCTATACTATGAAAGCAGGCATACACAATACATACACAATACATAAATGAATGAGCATGGTTTTATTCCAATAAAACTTTATTTTCATTTTATGTAATTCCCACATGTCATGAAATGTTATTCTTTTCTTTTTTTCCCCAGTCATTTAAAAATGAAATTCTTAGCTTAAAGGCCGTACAAAAGTAGGCAGTGGGCTGGATTTGGCCCATGGGCCGTAGTTTACCACCTCCCTGCTCTAGATTATTGCCCTAACAGTGTTGGTCAATATACAGTAAATATATGAGTACTGAGTGAGTAAGTTGTTATACTCATGATTCTGCACAGAGCATTAAGTTACTCCTCCTTGTTATAGTATGATCTAGTGTATTAGTTCATAAATGTTTGTTGAGTCACTTTTCAGCTTTCCTCTAAAGTTAATGCCAGGGTTACCAGTGTTTTCCATTTTCTTAAATAAACTGCTATTTTTTTTCCCTATGTGTTTGAATAGGAAGGCCCAAACAGTCTAATTAATGAAGAAGAGTTCTTCGATGCTGTTGAAGCTGCTCTTGACAGACAAGATAAAATAGAAGAACAGGTATATCTATGAAAAATTCTAACACTGGGTATTCCTTGATGTATATTATATAAACAGGATTTGAAAATCGTGAAATTGATGACCTAGAAAATGAACTGTGTCTACACTGAGTCGCAAATGTAGAAGATTCTTTTTTTTTTTTTTAATTTATTGGGGTGACAATTGTTAGTAAAATTACATAGATTTCAGGTGTGCAATTCTGTATCACATCATCTATAAATTACATTGTGTGTTCACCACCCTAGAAGATTCTTTTTAAGTCACTTCCTTCATTGATCAATTTCCAAGAAATAGAAAGAAGACCAGTGATAATTTAAAGGAAGCATGCATAATTAACACGAAATTAAATTAAAATACTCTGCCTTTTCCCCTTGAAGTATCCAACTTTATTAACATTCCATTAATATAAAGCATATATTCACTCTGAGTAAAACAGTCTCTGAATTTCTCTTTACCACCAAGTGCCATTTAAATCCAGAAGGAGTATGACCAAGAATTTATTTTTCTTCTACATTAGTGCCATTCAGTTTTTATTAACTCCTTTATTGCTTTCACTGCCTTCACCTTCAGTTGCTTCCCCACTTTTAACTTTGCTCAGTGTTTTATCATAATTAAATTCACAGGAGTTATACCTAGCTTCTGTGGAAACTGAAAGAAAGTATTTCTTAAATCCTCTCACTCTTAATTTCAAGATTAATTTGATCCTTTGCTTCAATGCAGTCACCACGCATTACCACTAGGTGGTACTTACAGGTGAATTTTAGTTACTTTTCCCAATACTTTAAGCAACTTGCAAATAAATCATATGTCATCAGTTTTATACTACAGATTAACTTACATAAAAATGTTGACACGTTCATTCCCTGTCACTGCTAAGGCAGTCATGGCCATTAAGCTCGTTTACTGGTCTAACTACCTAAGGGTAAATCACCTGAAACAGTGACTGCCTGTCATGTTCACTTTTTTTTTTCGTAAGTCAGTGATAAAAAGTTCATGTCATGCTAACTAACAAAGCTTATTGGTCATATTTTTATACCTTAAAGATGCTACACAGCACTCAGTAAGACGGGAAATTTTTAGTTCCTAAATGAGCTCTAATTTTTGATGCCGAAAGTATTACCTGACATGACATCATTGTGTTTGGTTTTTTAGGGTTTTTTCCCCTTCACTGTGATTAGTTTTTTGTTTTGTTATTGTCGTTTTGTTTTGATGAACAGTTTATTATAGAGAATAAGACAGAACATAGAAGTAACTGCTTGCTTCTTGGCTGTTTTTTTGTTTTTGTTTTTTTTATCTAATATATGTTATAGGAAGAGTAGTGAACTGTGAGATCAAGACAACTTCATTCTTATTCTTAGTTTTGCCACTGACTGTATGTATCTATTACTTAAATTCTCTGGGCCTTGGTTTTCTAATCTGAAACAAGGAATTAGACAGAATGATTCACATCATCCCCTCTGACTCTAAAATGCTACTCTCCTGAATATCAATAGTAGTTGGGTTGGAGTTGAAGAGAATCAATGAAAACTATAAGCTTTAGAAAAAAGAAATATTTATGGGGCTTTCAACTTATTTAATTTCAATCTGTTTTTCACCCTCTGGTAGATACTCTACAAAGCAAATTGTTAAAAAGACCATGATTTTCCTTTCCTAATAACTAGATATGCCAATATGACAGAGGATTGAAGTGTGGTTGGTAATGCTGTAGAGTTATTAAGCTTCAGTAATGCATGAAATCAGTTCCAAAGTTCAGATTGTTCCCCTCATTGTATGCAGTAGGTATTGCACAGGGTTCTCAACAGCACAGCCACTACATACCGTGTTTCCCTGAAAATAAGACCTAGCCAATCAGCTCTAATGCGTCTTTTGGAGCAAAAATTAATATAAGATCCGGTCTTATATAAGACCGGGTACCGGGTATTATATTATAAAGACCCGGTATTGTATTGTATTGTATTGTATTATATTATATTATATTATTATATTATATTATATTATTATTTATTATATTATAAAGACCCGGTCTTATGGTAAAATAAGACCGGGTCTTATATTAATTTTTGCTCCAAAAGACACATTAGAGCTGATGGTCCGGCTAGGTTTTATTTTTGGGGAAACATGGTAGGTATGCTTTAGTGACACATTTTTGAGTTTATATGGTTTGTTTTACATCATTTACTAACATGAGGAAAGATACGTGCAATAAAGTGGTAAGAAACAAGATCTTTGAAGTTATGTTCAGATAGTGCTGAATAGAAATTTCCAGTTGTCTTCTGCATAGGTAGAAAATGGGCATACACATACAACCCAGCAGGGTTTTTTGTACGTTATATTTAGTAAATCTTTATTGAATAAGTGAGAAGAAGCTAGGCAAGCTGAGGAAGAAGAAGGAGGTTAAGTGGCAGCTCAACAGCAGTGAGATGATGGGATAAAGACAGAATACCTTTATGGAAAGGAGACAAAGGTATACATGATACGGTTTTTTTTGGAACATAACTGAAGCAAATGATACTGGCTCAAATGATACATTCCTATAGGACCCTAAAGAGGTAGAATGATTGGAGTAATTTGGCTAGAGTTTGGATAAGAAAATCAGTGTTAGGATTGATTCATGATAAATGATGCCGTGCTGGTATTGGAGAGTCTGTCTAGGAGCAAAATCAAAAAACTAACCCCTGTTCTAAAGTAATAGTTATGGAGTCCAAAAGAGATTTAATTGAGATACATAAAGTAAGTGTCAGGATTTGGCAAGGCTTGTATCTTTAGAGTAGTTTCATAATTCAAATATTTATAAGTACTAAAGTGTTCCATAATTAAATGTTGGTATTTTCAGATTATATTATCCATTCTTTAGCTGCAAAACACACTTAAAAACCATCCCATCTTAACATTATGTGTTTTCTTAGTCACAGAGCGAAAAGGTCAGGTTACATTGGCCTACACCCATGGTATCTGGAGATGCCTTTTCTTCTGTGGGGACTCACAGATTTGTCCAAAAGGTAAGCTAATGTCAGAGTTTACTGACAGTGTATGTTGTATTGTGCTTCACTGTGGATGGAAGTATCTTGTTGTATAAGCTTTCTCCCTTTTCTTGAATTTAAGTAATGAGATTTTTGATACTGTGTTTTCTTCTATATACATCCTTCAAAACAGTTAGAAGTCTTCTGAACATAATGTTCTTTCTTTTTTATTCAAGGGGAAAAGCAGCTTGGGGGTGAATAGGGAGTGACTAGTCCAAAATAGTTAACCAGAAGCATAGCCAGTTATATTAAATTTCTTTTTTCTTTGGGGTTAAGTGGTGTTATTTTATATTATTGGAAGCACTGCATTCTTTTTAGAAAGATTTTGGAGCATAATACATACTAGGTGCATGAAGTCAGCACTTGCTACTGAGCTTGTTTCATATAGTGCTTTGTTTTCTCTTTCTTTATCTTGTGTTTGGAAGTTGGTACTGAATGCTCTGTTGTGCCTTTGTTCTGATTACTTGGTTTTTTCTTTGTCTGTCTCTGGTAGCCCTATAGTCGCTCTTCCTCCATGTCTTCCATTGATCTAGTCAGTGCCTCTGACGATGTTCACAGATTCAGCTCCCAGGTACTGTATGAATGTACAGAGTTGACTTGAGTCTTTCTGTGCTGTATTTCAGTCTGCTTTCCCAGTTCCTAGAAATCTTTTGGTTTGGCCACTTGTTTTGGTTTTAAATTTTAAATAATAACAATAAGCAATTAAAAAGGCCTTCCTTGTCTACTAAATAGTTCCTCTGTCAGGCGCAATTGCATGTGCCCGTTGTATCCTCCATTGTGAATAGCTTGGAATTTTGCCATATAGGAGTTGAAGTTACCTGGTCTTTAAATATCATGTAATATCTGTTTCTTCAGACAGGATTCAGCAATTTTGATGGATATGGTCTACAGGATATTTTATAGCATAAAAGCAGGTTTCAACTTCTAATTAGAAGTCTCACTTCTAATTTAAAATATCTCATAGTCAGCAGAGAAATAACTTTTTATTTTTTTAATCCTTTTTTATTTTTATTTTTCAATTACAGTTGACATTTAGCATTATTTTATATTAGTTTCAGGTGAACAGGAAATAACTTTTTAAATAATGTTTGTCTCATTACCATTATAATGTTGAACACGTACTTATGCATATTATCCTTGAATATTATAAATTAATATTGCTGTTTCTATGCTAAATCTATGGAAATTGGTTTTAATTGGTCATTTGGCATTGGCATCATCAGTAAGGATTTAGAAATGTATGACAGGAAGCTGGATGCAGTCTCTGCCCTCAGAATAAAATATTTGGAGGAATATATTTTAGCATCAGCATTAGTTGGAAAAAAGGGTTTTTTATCTTCACATCTTTGCAATTCAACTTAGTATCTTCATAGTGATTGCATTTTATTGGATTGCATTATGTTATCATAAGACCTGAATTCCCAGTCAAAATGATTGTGTTTAAATCCTGGTTAGCTGCATGATTTTGGACTACTTTCCTAACTCTTCTGTGCTTCACTTCTGTTATCTAGCTAGGACTCTGATCTACCTAGGGCCTGTCATGTAGTAAGTGCTCAGTAAGTGTGAGCTTTCGTTAACATAATAACATAATTTCTTTGAGCTGATCAAAATGATCTATGTCATTTTTTTCTCTATCAGTATTCAAATAAAAGTGTTTAAAAGTCATATTTTAAAACAAATTTCTATTAGTTTACACATGTGAATAAAATTTACATTAGTTTTTGACTATGCAATAAAGAAAATAAGTTTTAAGGATCAAATTGTTTTTCTGACTTCTGTAGCTTTTTTTCTCCTTAAACATTTTTAAGAAAGATATGAGTTAATTTATCAGAAATCACCTGTAGCCAAACTTACTAACAATAATTTTTACCTTTTGCTCATCCATTTATATATATGCTTTTTAAAAAGTGACTCATATTTACAATAAATCACTGATAAAACTAAATAATACTGGGAGACTTTAGTTTATTCTGCCATGTTGCACCTTGCATTAAAATAGTAAAATAACAAACTAAAACTCATCAGTACTGGTCAATATTTCCCCTTAAACTATAGGAACACACAGACTATAAATGAAGAAAATGTAATGAGAGCAAGAAAAGACTATAAACCACTAACTAACAGGTGCCTAAGAATCAGGGCTTCAGAACCCAGACCTGGGCCCTAGCTGTAGCTGTAGAATAGCTGAAAGCCTTCAAATCCAGGTGAATATATCACTGAGAAGCAGGTGCCTAGATTTTTACAAGATTTGTGCTAAATAGTGGCTTACTTTTCTTTACCTAATTTTTTGTGTAACTCACGTATATAAGTTAAGAAAAGTCTTTCTAGTGGGCTTTTTTCCTAATATATGATGCTGTGATAGATAGATTCCGGTCTTATTAAAATAAGACCGGATCTTATATAAGACCAGGTATAATATAATACAATGTAATATAATATAACATGATATGATATAAGACCGGGTCTCATATTAATTTTTGTTCCAAAAGACGCATTAGAGCTGATGGTCCGGCTAGGTCTTATTTTCAGGGAAACATGGTAGGAAACTAGTAGCAGCAGATCATGAATCTGTCTGATGGACAGATGTTGGGAATGAAGCAGCTTTCAATCAAATTATACAGAAAGTAGAAAGGACTTGGATTTATAAATGGATCTTTTTGGTTATTTGCATAACACAGTTACCATCTAAAGATGTCACCTTAAAGATCAAAAAGAAAAAATCCTCTGTTGGAAAAAAGAAAATCAGTGTGGGCAATACATCTGCAGGTCAATCTATGGTGAGCATAATTGCAAAAACAATTCTGTGAAAAGCTCTTTACCACATTATGTCCATAGTAGCACATTGTTGTGATAATTATTTCACCACTCCCTTTTGTGTAGTAATACATGCTAATTAGAGCAGAGCTAAAAACTAAATAAAATTAAAACACTATATCACTATTAATATTTTCATGTATATAAAAAAATCAGGCACATATTGATAAATACATACAGCATAATTGTCTTTTCCTACCTAAGTAGATAATTCTGTATATACGATTTTGTAACCAGCTTTTTTTTTTTTAACATATAATTAGGTCCATCTTCTCATCAGTAAATACAGGTCTAGATCGCCTTATGTACTTTCAGATCTATGTATATTGAGTTTACCTACTCAACAAATATTTAACATTTCATTTATTTTCAGTTTGTCTCTATTATAAGTAGTACTACTGGGGCATCCTTGTATGTATAGCATCTTTATATATACATCTTTATACACTTATGCAATTATTTTCTTAAAATATATTCCTAGAAGTAGAATTGTTAGGACAAAGCCCTAAGTTTTTTTTATTTGGATTACCAAATTGTTCCTTAGAAAAGTTGAACCAGCTACATTCCAAGCTCAGTTTCTTTTGCTATAGTGACACTGAATATTGTAATTCAGTTTATTTTTGCAATTCTGATACACTAAAGGTGATATTTTTGCTTCTTGGCTGTTTACATTTCTGCTGTGAATTAACTATTCATATCCTTGGCCATTTTTCTTTTGGATTAACAGTATACTGTTAATTTGTTATTAATTATTCTATCCAGCAAATCTCTCTAGGATTCTGTGACTCTAATAATAAGCATAGTTGTATTCCTTTCAACATGTGTAAGAGAAAGAGATCTGAGCTGTGTTTGAAAACTCCTAGATTTTTTTTTTTGTTCATTACAATTTGGTTCCATCAAAGGGCAATTTTCTTTTTTAATTTCTGTATTAATACTAATAGAAAAAATCCAATTAGACAACCTCCTAAAATAGCATACTGAATGATTCAAATGTGAGGTGAAAGAAAAGGTTATAATTAGCATACCATCACTTTTTATTTCGAATGTGTTTTAATTCCGTTTTTCTATAGTTCATTTAATATGAAGGTGCTATGTATGTCAGCTCATTTTCAGCTCTAGGTCCAAAAAAATCTAGGGCATGATTTCTGAAATTATGTTTAGTTTAATTAAAACGTGCAAATACTGTTAAAGCAGGGAAAACCTGCTTCAATAATTTTGATCCAGTCTTTTTTTTTAAGTAATAGCAGGTGTTACCAGTAACATTATTTCCTTATATATCAAATTTTGAGCCTAATAAAATGGTAAATTTGGCTTGTGTTTATTTTCATCATCCAACTTAATGGTCCCTTGTTTCCCACTTAATTTTGATACACAGAGTCATAACTGAAAACAGTAAATGGATCATTAATTAGGTTAGGTCTGAAGTATATGTGATTACAAATGCCCAAGTCACTACCCCTGTGGTAAGATTGGCTAGTTCGTATTTTATTGCAGTGAGTAAAATTCATTATAGTGAGATTTTGCCTGTATCAACTCTCTTGTTGACCTTAATGTTATTACCTGGAGGAAGATCCCCTACTGGATAAAGATTCCATGATGAAGGCTTTGCAGAGGTGATTACTGCAGTAATTGAGTACTTCCTCTGTTTCTTTAATCTCCTACAAGCACAGCACTGAATAGATCTTGTGTGTTTCTTTGCTGGACTTTTTCAAGCCCTCTTTAGTCAAGGAAGTAAATAAAAGAGCAGAAGACTGAAAACTTCCATAGACGCAGTGGTAACTGTGATAGGAATATCATTTTTTTCATCTGTCTAGAAAAACGATGTTAAATGTGCTTACTGTACATTGATTGTTTTAACTTATGTTACCTCCTATCAATTTATATTTGTGGAATCTGGTTTCTTTTGGACAAGAACACAAATCAAAGGCACCTTATTTTTCATACGTTTGAAATTAACTAATTCAGGAATAATCTCCCAAACACAAACACAATTACCTGCATACTGTATTTACAACAAAAACACTAAATGGCACTAAAATTTTTAAAACAGAATTCTGTGTTTTAACAGAATAAAATCCTTCATATTCTTTCACAAATAATCCATTAAAAGTAGGGCTTATTTGGGGCGGCCAGATGGCTCAATTGGTTAGAGCACGAGCTCTCAACAACAGGGTTACCAATTCGATTCCCACATGGACCAGTGAGCTGCGCCCTCCACAACTAGATTAAAGGTCAATGACTTGGAGCTGATGGGCCCTGGAAAAACACTCTGTTCCCCAATATTCCCCAATAAAATTTATTTTAAAAAAACAACACCATGGTGCATTAAAAAAAAAAAAAACAGAGGTTGTGTTTAAATTTCAGTAAGAGAAAGTTAGTTAGAAATTTTAAAAGAATGAACTAAAAGATGATTATTTGTAAATGTTTGCATATATGAATATTAGCATTGCCCCTAAAAGAATTTAGAACAATGAAATTGGAGTTAAATAAATGAGGAGGTTGATTATTTTTTAAGTTGGCTCATATTTATTATAAAAGAGAAGTTTATTGATGAAATAATGAAAGTTTTGTACCTTTTTGTAGAGAAATCTTGACTTATAACAAGCTGATATCTTTGTAGTCTTAAATATAGGAACAATGGACTAGATGGTCTCTTTGTGGTCCTTATACCCTAGTGTTCCATGATTTTATGCTTTAAGACATCATCTCTGAAAGGAAGCATCTTATGGTAAAGGAAGGAATTTTTTTCCAGAAAATGCTTATTTTGATCACATGATGCACATTAGGCCCACTATATGTTACTTAATTGAAGCATCTTCCTTCCTTGCATTTCTCCCTCCTGTCATTAACCTAGATATGATACCTGGAATGTGGACTAAACTCTTCAACACTGTATAAAATCTACTAACCTTTGTGCATTTGGTTGCTCAGCTTTCTAAGAACATCATTTATGAACTGAAGTAAACTGAATACCATTCTGTTTTAGAGATTATGTCATAGCTGTTAATTGGAGGTGGATTCTTACAGCTTTATTTTTCTTTTCAAGGTTGAAGAGATGGTGCAGAACCACATGACTTATTCATTACAGGATGTAGGTGGAGATGCCAACTGGCAGTTGGTTGTAGAAGAAGGAGAAATGAAGGTAATTTCCAGTGAAATGTTATAGGTTACTAATTGCAGCTCTGTTACAGTCATATTATTACTATTGATATGAATAAGGATAGCATTTGAATTACTAAACAAATTAGATATGATCAAAGAAGTACCAGATATTGAGAAATAAAATGTTCTTTTGCTTCCGTGGTTTAGCTTTTACATAATTTTTTTATGATCAAATCTGTGCATAAACCATTGTTTTGCCTAGGCCATGCAAAAAAATACTATTTTGCAGTTTAGATATGAACAGGTCACAATTAGCTGATGGCTCTTTATTTGGATGTTTCTCTCTGTCTTTTTTTATTATACTAAACGTTGTGCCCAGGTAGCACTTTGTGTTCCCCTCCTTTGTCTATAACTCATTTATTGTTCTTTCTCTCTCTGTACCTTTTTAAAATATTTGGACGTTGGTCAGCTAATCTTGTTCACACCTCTAAACTCAATTGACAGAGAATAAGAGCAAGGACCAAGAGATTCAGAGATGGATTGAAAAGCAGCAGCACTAAATTTTAGATTACCTCATGCCTAAGGCACTATACTAAAGATAAAAAGATATTTAATAGGACTGCCTCCAAGCTGAAACATTAGTTGGGGAAAAAGGATATTGACTTGGCTCCATCTGATAATTGAATGAAGAGTATAGAAGGTGGTGGAGAAAAGTTAGAAAAGAAAGAGATCTCTCTGATCTGAAACAATTAGCTGGTTTTACATTAAGGAGAAGCATTTGAACTATGTCTGGAAATGGAAACAAGGTGTGACAAAGGTGAGGTGAGGGCATTTTAGACAAAAAATACAACATAAGCAAAAATTTGAAAGGTAATTTCTTATTCAAGAGTTTTGTATAGACTGCATTGATCAGAATTATTCTAGCAAATGGGATACAAATATTAGATGTTGGAATTTCCCCTCCTCCTGAATAAGGAACAAATTAAGAAATAAGAGGGAGCAGGCAAATAGATAGCAAAATGTTAGTTACAATTCTAATAAGCTGATTGGATTACATAGACACCAGCTGCCACAGGTCTTGCTAATATGTTACTTCAGATCTCTAAACGTAATGTTTCTGACATAGCTGGATAATTACAAGCCTTCCCCACAAGAGCAAGCCCCAAAAGCAGACCAGCATGCGTGCTGTCTGCAAAAGGTGTTGGTCCTCCTCTGTACTCACCATTCAGATAAGTTGCTGTTTCCCACCTGGAGAAGTTCCAGGAAGTTAGAGGGTGAAGAGAAACCAGGAGTGATGGTCTAAGTAAAGTCCCTCCAGGTGGACTGAGAAGAGGGAATAAGTGCTTCTTCAGCCCACGGCCTTAGAGAGAGAGATTGGGGCTGGATTGTGGGGAGTATAAAATAGCTCACTAAAGAGAATAGTCTATCATTTGTAGCGGTAGGTTAGCCACTGTATGCAAAGTAACAATTTTCAGAAGAATTAAGCTGATAGGGAAGAAACGAGAGACCAAGAAAACCACCTGAGAGCATCAGGTACCAGGTGGTGAAGTGTGAGAGAAGGGATCAGAAGTCTACAGAGTTCCATTTAGGTAACTAGGAAAATGGTAGACCTATTAACAAATAAATAGGCATTTGGGGAAAAGAGTTTGGTGAGAGAGGTTGTGAAAGAGAAACTATATGTTTAATGTCTAACTGTATCTGGACCCGTAGGCACTTCATAAATTGAGAGCTGATTCTCCTGTGATAACATGTTTATTCATTTGTCAAAAGAACTTCAATGTTACAGAGCTCTCTAAAATAGCAAACCCTCTATATTTTTTAAATAATTAATTTGAATCAGCAATTGAGGTATGCAACCTCAGTATTTAAAGCAAGAGAGCATAGATCTTTATTTCATTTTAGCTTTCAATCGATGATTCAACAAATAATTGCCTACTGTGTTTCAGATACTGTTCTAGATGCTAGGGAGACATCATTGAACAAAGCTGCCTTAAGTCCGTTTCCCTAAGGAGATTATGTTTTAATCAGGTTTATTTGGCCTTCTTAGCCATGTTGAACAGTCTGAGAATGTTCAGTAAATAGTGTCTGATTTAAATTGACGTATCTTTTTTAACCACTCACAGTAATTAGTTATTCATCACACATGCATATTTTTCATAGTTGAAACTTACCTTGGATTTGTAGTTTTAAATATTGTTATGTGTTGTATGTGTTAATAATTAGAAATTTTAAACTTTATTTTAGCAGAATATTTATGTTCCATAAAGAAATTTTCATAAATAAAACCCTAAAAAGCCATTACATTTAAAAACATGCGTTTAGGCTTGTACTTTAAGAGTTTGATTTTTATTTTTTAAACAAGTTTTTAAATGTATCCCATGTAGGTATATAGAAGAGAAGTAGAAGAGAATGGAATTGTCCTGGATCCTTTGAAAGCTACCCATGCAGTTAAAGGTGTTACAGGACACGAGGTCTGCAATTACTTCTGGAATGTTGATGTTCGCAATGATTGGGAAAGTAAGCTGCCATTATTAATATATTTTAATGTAATTATTATTTAGAATTTAATATCAAATCCAACTTGGTTTTCTGCATCTGCTCTGTAATTTACAAAGTTAGTGTAGAAAATATCTGGAAAATCATTTGAAGAACTGATGAAACATTACATTTAAATAGAACTTTTCACTGTATAAAATGTTTTTCAGTATATTATAGCATTTGATCCAATACTTCAACCATTCTGCATAGATAGGTAATAAAGTAAAATGCAGATGAGTCAAGTGACTAGTAAAAGGCCACAGAACTAGTTAGTGGAAAAGTCAGGATGAAAATAAAAGTTTCAGTTTTATCATCTCCTATTTTCCTAGACTGTTTTGTTTCCATGGTAAATCCTAGATGAATTCTGCTGTGGTTTGTTTAGAGCTATTCTTTGGGGGTGGGTAGAAGGTTGTTTCCCTTAGGCACCAATCTAATAGATACTTCTGAACATCATAAGATGTTTATCAATGACAATTTGACATTCTTTTCCCATAAATACAGTCACCTAAGCCTAGGTAGAACAGTGTATTCAGCTTTAGTAAATTAGGGGTTGTAGGGAGGGGTCATATTGTTAGGGAGTAATTTGTGCCTGAGTAATGCAGTGGTGATTAGAATTGCTTTCTTGCTGTGGAAGCTAGATATTAGACTAAAGAAAATTAGATTTCCTGGTGATCCGCGTCTCACAGCCACCATCTATAGCCCTAATACTAGATATTAACTACCTTCCATTTGAACTTAGCCTAGGTGAGGTAGAATTCTATTCATTTTACCATAATGTTCATTTGTAATTGACTTTCAGTATAAGTGAATTAATCATATTCTAGGAAAAGGTAATGTGTCTTTTTGGCTACTAATATTTTCTCTTCATTTCAGCAACTATAGAAAACTTTCATGTGGTGGAAAAATTAGCTGATAATGCAATCATCATTTATCAAACACACAAGGTAAATATCTCTTCATCCTAAAAAGATTCCACTGTAGTTTATACTGAGACAATTCTCTGAAGTAAATTTTGGCAGGAAATTAAATGCCATAAAAGATCCATAAAAGATCCAAAGATTCTATGAATAATTCTTGAATGTCATGCATTTGAAAAGTATATCAGCACATTTAAAGCAGAAATGGGTGCAGCTGAGAACCTGAAATATCCAGAAACAGTTTGTTTGATAAAGATCTACAGTTAGTCATGCACACTTAAGTCTAGAAAAGAAAATTGTGAAATCCACATTTCAGGACTTTTCTTGGATCTAGTCTCTACAGGAGATAAATGATAGTTATCAAATATGGAAGTGAATCATATAATGTAGTGGAAAGTATGTTATTAGCCTATGTTAAGACTAATAGATATGAAAGTGATCTAGGCGGATTATCTGAAAGCAAGGGGAAATTGCTCAACATGACTTGGGAGGTTGATCATGTGCCAGTGCACGCAGAAACTGTGGCTTAAATTGGTTCCCTTTCACTTCATTTCTTCCTCTGCTCATCTAGATATTTAAGTTTATAGAATTAAAATTTCTCTTACCTTATTGTACTCTGTTCCCCTTCTGAAAATTGCCAAATAATATTTCAAATAAAGAACAATAAAATGAATCAAAATTTTGGAGAGATCCACCAAAAAGCAATATTGTATGTCATATAAGAAATGCAGTGATTGAGCAAGTACTTTATTTTTTCTCTTTTTCAAGTGATTTTTTAAATTGAGCTGAATATAAGAAAGTATTTGAGGTTTGCTCTGTATTTCTTGAGCTCAGTCCTGTCATCTGAGGCATTTTGTCTTATATCTAATGACTATGGGCTAGGCTTCATTGTATAATACACAGTAGCTGTTCAAGAAATATGTAACAATTAAGATTCTATTTCAGCATACAGATTTGGGAAGTCTAACTGAAATCTAAAATTTAGTAGATGTTAAAATATCTATTGCCCTGTAATTTGGAATGAAAATAAATGACCAATAATTTAGACTCAGAAGAATCTTATTATTTGGAGATAATTGATCCTAGAGAACAATCTGCTGCAATATTTCACTTGGTAAATAGTAGGTGAAGCAGAGGATTATATGTGTTATATCAAGATTATTTCTTGAAAACTAAAACTAAAAATTAAAATAATGTAGCTTATATGTAACAAAATTTAAGTTACAATTATAAGTATTTGAATAAACAAATTATCTTGGCATACTTTTTTCAGCAAAATTCGATAACAGTGTACAACATCTTTCTCTTTAAATTTGGCTTCTTTATATATATTATGGTCTTAAAGAGGGCTGGTTCACCTTCTGATATTTAAGTAATTCTCACTTTTAAAATGTCTGTCTTGCCATCCTTTTGGATTTACATTTATTAGTTTTAACATGGTCAACTTTTCGTTTATTACTGGCTTCACATACATTTTCCCAATACTACTTTTTGTCAACTTCGTGAAATTTTGTATCTCTAAAAGCTAAACCATTTCACTTTGCAAGTTTGTGTTGTATTGGCACCGAGTTGTTGACTACTTATTACACTTATACTCAACAATCAGGAAAGACTGCATATATTCTCTCATTTAAAAGTACATAGTCCCAGTTTTCTGAGATCTAGGTTTTAATGTCATTCCAACAGTGTATGTTTTTCCTTGACTACCATAAAGTTGAAAGATTCCGTCTAACTGATTTGAAATTCCTCAAATGTGATTATGATATCAAAGGAGCACTCTTCTTTTCTTAAAAGCTTTGATTTAAAGTCTCTGAACAATTTACGCAGAGCTTTAATACAATTCTTAAAGGCAGAACATTACACAGAATCTGTGGGAGGGGTAATGGGGAGTTAGCTATTGCTTAATGGATGCAGAGTTTCTGTTTGGGGTGATAAAAAATTTTAGAAATAGATAGTGGTGATGTTTACGTTGGCATGTAACATTGTGAATGTAATTGATGCCACTTGAATTGCACAGATGAAAATGGTTTAAATGGTAAATTTTATGATACAGATAGATAGATATAAAACCACAATTTTTAAAAAAGAAAAATAGCAGAACGTTATTCCTTTGATATTGTCGTACAAAGCCATTAACTCTGTTTATAATGAATCCTTTGGTGGGTATTCTCAGATGCTTTTCATTTAAAATTGGACAGATTTTACCTTCAACTAAGATATTTATTGGTTTTACATTTGTTTCTCTCTTAGTTCCATATTATATATGAATAAAAAGTAGTTTAAATTTTCAAAAGATCTTTACTTCTTTCACAGAGAGTGTGGCCTGCTTCTCAGCGAGACGTATTATATCTTTCTGCCATTCGAAAGATACCAGCCTTGACTGAAAATGACCCTGAAACTTGGATAGTTTGTAATTTTTCTGTAGATCACGATAGTGCTCCTGTAAGTACACTGTGTAAATGTGTATAGTGGTATAATATAAAGCTAAATATATAATGCAAAAGTGATGAACACATATCCCACACACACACATATATCTTTGATTTAATATTTCTTAGATTTTGTTCTATGTTGGCTCCTTGGAACAGGATAGCCCCTGTTACCTGAGGGACAACAGTCATGGCTGTGAACATCCCAGCAAGGCTATTTTCCTTTGCTCTGAGGTGAGGTGAGACAGCTGATGGGTAGTATGTGTAGGCTACTTCTCAGTTACCTCTCAAGCCATGATCAACTACTAGCAAACCTTTGTGGTTTCTACCTCGATTTAGCTCCATTTACTACGTAAGAGGAGGGAAAATCATTTCTGGTGTCATATCAGCTTGGCAGGTATTATTTTTTGGTGCTTACAAGATTTCGTTGGAGATTTTGATGAGTTATGGTTTTGGTAAACCTTATGTAATGTTAGACCAGTAGAGATTACAAAATAGTGGGTGTTTACTATACTGGTATTTTCTTTTTATTTTTGTTTTGGCAGTTAAACAATCGATGTGTCCGTGCCAAAATAAATATTGCTATGATTTGTCAAACCTTGGTAAGCCCACCAGAGGGAAACCAGGAGATTAGCAGGGACAACATTTTATGCAAGATTACATATGTAGCTAATGGTACGTATTTTTTTGTTTGTTTTTTCTACTTGGTAATGTAGATGTTCTTAGTATGATCGACATGATAACTGACCGTTTGCACCAATGCCATTTACAAATGCCTTTTAGATTTTATCCTTTAGATTAGTAATTTTTAATTTGGAGAGATGTATATCAAAACTGTTAAGAAACTTTCAAAATGCGCATAACCTGAATTTTACCCCTTAACTACTATGTCAGAATTTCTAAAGCAGGGGCTTGATAAGTAAATTTTAAAACCTCATTATCAAGATCTCTATCACATATCCATGGTTTTAAGAACCATTTCATTAAATTGCCCAAAAGTAAGCAACAGTGGGAAAGGAAAGTAATACTTTTTCTTACTGTCAGCCATATTCATTTTCTAAATCATTGGTTCCTAGTCCTTATTAGTTGCTAATTATAAATTTATTTTTTACATTGGCCTGCTGATGGACAGCCCTGTTGCTTTGGTTCCGTACTACACCCATTTCCTATTTGCAGTAGTTATTAAAGTCCATCTAATCAAATCCTCAGGTCTTTGTTATACAGGGCCATAACTGCTACGTAGTGTGTTTAAAAAGACAGTTATGCCTGAGTAAGTTACTGTTTGATTATAGTAGAGTTTGATGAATAAATCTTACTGTTTGATTAGAGTTTGATAAATAAATCTTAAGTAACCTAAAATGTAGCTATACTAATATTTGCATATAATTTAGGAAACTAAGAAAATTTTAGAAAGGTAATAAATAATTTATTTGCTATCTGTTCTTGTATGGTGGTTAATATTAAGGAATTAATGGTCAAAACTTGATTAACAATCAAGGGATGCTGATTGTTCCAACATGAGGAATTTTTTAAAAGCAAAGGAACAAACTAAGTATTTCACACATATTTGGAGAATTATTATCTTAACAGGTTTTAATTTTCCTTTAACTTGCAGTGAACCCTGGAGGATGGGCACCAGCCTCAGTGTTAAGGGCAGTGGCAAAACGAGAGTATCCAAAGTTTCTAAAACGTTTCACTTCTTACGTCCAAGAGAAAACTGCAGGAAAACCTATTTTGTTCTAGTATTAACAGGTACTGGAAGATATATGTTACATTTTTTTTAAACTTCATTGGACTAATATGATTCTGCAGATAGTAAAATTTAGTTCATCGTTAAAAGTAGTTTCTGTGTTTTATGATGTTCCCAGATAAAGAATTATCATTTTTGTAGCCTTAAAACTTATTTTTTCATTATATTTCTGCTTATATTAAATAATACCTGCTTATTTAAAGATATTTCAACATCAAAGAACTACAAAATTTGAGAAGTGTAAATTCCTTATATCTTTCCATTCCTAGAAATTACTGTTAGGTTTGTTATATATTCTTCTAGACTTTTATGTGTTTATATTTACATATATATTTTTGATTGTTTTAAAAAATGTATTTATTCCATACTTACTATTTTGCAGCTTGTTTTCCTGCTAACAATATGTCTTGACTATTATTCCATATTAAGACATGAGACATATAAAAAACCCTCTCATTCTTTCAACATCTGTTGTATGAATATTGAGGAATTTATTAACCAGTCCCATGTTAATGTGTGGGTTGGTTCCATGTTTATTGTCCAAAAATGCTGCATTTAAACATTTTTGCACAAGGGAGCTGGAATATTAATTTTTTTTTAAATGAGTGACATGGTAACATGGTTCAAAAATCAAAAGTATGAAAGTATATACAGTAAAATTTATCTTCTGCCCCCTGTTCACCCAGTTTTGCCTCTCCTCCATACGCACAGAAGTGTATGACTGCTATTACAGTTTCTTGTGTGTTTTTCCAGAGATTTTTTTTTAATGTCTGAATAAGGAAATACAAGTGTATTCGTCCCATACATACACTTTTTTTGTTGTTGTTGAAGAAAAGGTAGCAAACTGTACACACCTTGTTTTTGTATTCATTTACAGTCTCACCAGCAGTAATGAGTTGGACTGCCTGTTTACTTGTAGCACCCTCACACAATGTGTGAAATAAAACTTTCTAATTTTTTTCCAACTTCATAGTTTTCCACTCTTCCAATATAGTTTTAATTGCATTTCTCTTATTATGAATGAGTTTGAGCATTTTGGTCCATTTGATAACATTTCTATAATTCTGTTTCTACAAACTCTCGGTGTGTGTTAACATTTAAATTTTTAATAGATACTACCAAAGTATAATTCACAGGCAGTAAGTATACTATATGAACGTCCTCTCATTCTCACCTTCTGAGAAATTTATATTCTTGAGTCATTTTCTTTAGATAAAAATAATATAGTCAATAACCATATAATGACTGATGTTTTTAGTTATGTGTGGTTTATGATGCTGTTTATAGTATGTTTTTCTTTAAAAAAAAAAACTCAAAAGCTAAATTTGTTGTCAGATGCAAACATAAAGGTTATTTCATTGACATCCCAGACATTTAGCTCTTCCCAGGAAAACGGTGACCTGAAAATGTTAAACAGGTTTTGGTGTCAGTGACCTGAATGGTTAGTGTTTTGGGATACATCCTGATCTTTGAGGAATTCTCTCTCTTCAGGCATAAGTGCACTGCATAAATGTGCTATTGTGAGACTACCTTGTACTTTTGACTTGATGTGGCTAGATCTGGATGCATAACTTCTTATTGAGTCTGTCTTTGCACTGTATTTGTCAAATAAACCAGAAACCTAATGCCACACGATGGCAGCAGTCTTTTCACCTTTGCTGGTTGTCTCTCCCCAAAGCCTTAAGATTTCTAAAAAGTTGTTCTTTACTCTAACCAAGACCAAGCACGCAGTTTTATCTGCTTTCTCTCTTCGCCTCTACCCCTAGCCTTGCTAAGGAGGGCAGAAAAGATAACCGTGGCAAAGCATATCAGAATGCCATTTTATAGAGAACATGCTCTCAACTATATAAAGAAGAATAATTTTCTTAAACATTGGAAAATACATGCTGACACATTACTAGCATTTGCCTCTAACTGTTGGATTTGGGGCATTTTTTAATCTTCTGACTGTGCGTTTGTTTGTTCGTGAACATGTCTGTGCATGTTTGCACATTCTTCTTTAGTGGACCTAGGATAGAAGGGGTTAAGATCTTTTGAAAAAATTTTATGTCAGGGGAAGGAGATGGGGGGTGGGGTGGGGTGTGTGTGTGTGTGTGTGTGTGTGTGTGTGTGTGTGTGTGTAAATGACTTGGCTCTGACCTTGAGTCCAGGTTGAGCTTCTTTCTGACTGAGAACCAAATTCAAACCTTAACATGTGGTGAAAATCTTTGTTTACCTAAAGTAATATTTGTTTCATAATACTTTTTGGAAGATGTCTATATGACGTGGATTCTAGCATCAAAACATTAGGAAAGCTAACATTCTTAATTTTGGTAATGGAGAAATAGTAACTTTCACTAGTCAGTCTCATTTTTAGAGAAATGCCATAAAGTTAATGATGTTGAAAAGATATTTAAAACTCTTAGTCAAAATTCAAATACATTTGACAAGGTCTGAGCCATGTTTGTTTCTTAAGATAAGAAACAAACCAAGTTTGTCTCATAGACTAAGTAAGTTTTTAAAATTCTTGATAAATGGTATTGTATAGCATAATTTTTATTGAAGATTAAGAAGAAGGAAATGCCAGTTTATGGGGTACAAATCCAGAGACCTCTGGTTGATTCCCCCTTTGCTTACCTGTAGCACATTACCCTTTTAAATTTCTTTCTAACTTTCAAGAGATTCCTTACACCTTTATTCCTTGCTAATAGAATTAGTTTCAAATACTTAAAGTTAATAATTTTATATTCTTAAAGGTGAAAATCTTTAAAAGATAAATTTTAATAGAGATTCTGTGCATTCCATGAATTCAGAGGGTAGAAGGAATCTCTTCTGGTATTCTTGCAGCTGTTAGTAATAATATATTGCTGAATTTTTTACTTGTCATTTTCTTTCCTACAGTGACTGAAGCAAGGCTGTGTGACATTCCATGTTGGAGGAAAAACTAAAAAAAAAAAAGAAAATTGAATGCTCTAAGCTGGAACATAGGATCTATAGCCTTGTCTGTGGCCCAACACCTTGGCCTTGTATACAAAAATGAAGAAATATTGCAATAGTAAAGCTGAACATCTAACACTAGCTTTCTCCTGCTAGATCTCTGCACTCAGCATATATCTATAAATACATGTAAAATCACATGTACATGGCTATATTTTTATTTGCTTGCTCCTAGAAGAGAGAAAAAACAACAACTTTGAATCACAACTAGGAATTGATGCTTTAATTTTTGGAAACTTTTTCAGAATTTTTAATTTAGTATGATCCGGCCTAAGATCCTCAGTTGTATCAGGTTTTGTGCACAAAAGAAAAGCACAAAAGTTGAACACACTTGGGGCATGTGCTTTCTGTGTACCAAATATCTGGATGGGGTTCTTTTTTTAGGCCTACAGTCAAATCTGTGTCCAGAATTTTCTGACTTTTTTGACTTTTTGCTTTGTATAATCATAGAATTCATTGCTGCTGATTTCTGTAATGATTCATGTTATCATGTAAAGTGTCTCTTAATAACTGAGGGCTGTCAATAACCTGTGATTTTGCCTTTTCTGTAGTCTTACTCCCATGAAGAACCATGGTTCTGATGGAGCGAGTGAAAAGCTTTATTTCTTCCCTAGATATCTTTATATTTCTTGTATTTTTAGTTGTGTTCTGTGTGCTACAGCTTTTTTTTTTTTCGCTTTTTTTTTCAGTTTGTTAGAAACATAATTTGGCAACTCCAAAATTGGTTCTGCCTGCCTCCAAACAGAAACATCTGTACAAATCTTATGGGTATAAACTAGTTTCTGATGAAATGGTTAGGATAAAATGAGTTCATGTTTTCATGAAATTTGTAAGAGGCTATATGGCATTGTTAAGCAGATCAGACTGAGTTTGACATTTGATTCAATATTTTTAGTATTCAGTAATAGTATTAGTTCTTCTAATTTGGGTCAGTTTAAAAGATATGTTGTAAGGTATGCATAGAAAATGTGAGCAGTGCTCCTGTTGGCCTCTTGATCATAAACTTCAGCGGAGCAGTAAAGGATTCCATGTGATTCAAACTGAAATTCTTTCCTTAGTTCCTGTAAGAACTTAAATAACTTAAATGTAAAATACCTTTTTTAGTTTTATTAGTTTTAGGCCTCTGAAAAACCTTGAAGCATGGAAATGAGGCAAGGAATTGTACTCATTGAAGTATAAATGACTGCCCACTTCAAAATCTTCGTTGTGTTTATACACAAATGTACTTAACATAAATCAGAGGCACTTTGTAGATGCTTTGCTGACTAGTTCATCTCTGTAGAAACACAGAAATCAGACCCATTTTGTAAAGCAGAAAGTCATGTCACGTGGAACATGTCCTGTATATATTTCATACATGGTAATGGAGTCTTAATGATAAATGCAAGGTGATAATTTAATGATGGGATTAGTCTGATCACTTAATATGCACAATCCTGGAAGTGAATTACTTGCATCAGATATAGTGGTATTTATTATTCTGTACAGAGAGAAAAAATACATATAAAAACATATGCTTACATTACATGCACGCAGATTTCATGCTCCATAAATCTTTTCTATTTTTTAATTTACCTTTCTCTAAATGATGTGCATGGAATATGCCTTATTACAGAAAAATGCTGTTCATAATTTGACTACGTGGAAAAGTGCCTATGATGGTAATGCTAGTAAGGCAAATAAGACAAATTATTATATCAGTTTACTACATCACCAGTTAACATTTTATATTGTGATGTTTAAAAACAAAAGTTTATACCTCAAATGTGTATTTTATTTTACAATCATCTGTGGGCTGGGATGTGGGAGTATGGGAAGGTTGGGGAGGGGAGGTTTATTCACCACAGCCGCTAATCGGAATCTTCAAAAAAATTCTGTATGCCCACTAAAATTTTTCTCTGTTTGCCATTTCTGGTAACTATCATGAACACAGACAAGTAACTCTTTCTTAACTAAATTGGATAGCTTTATTTTACAAAGGTATGGAAAGTTTACAAAGCAGTATCTAAATCTAATTATCATTAGTTGCATTTGCACTAAATGTTAATGATATACTTTTGCAATTATTCTGTAAATAAAATGATTACACTAAAAATATTTGTATTAAAAAAAAAGGAGAAAAGGAAAGGATGCATTTTACCTTTGGATAACTGCACTAGTACTACACTAGAGTTAATCCTGTCCATCCAGGTTTAGAAATGAGTAGGGGAATATGAACAGAATTTAAAAGAGTTCAAAATTTGGAGAGGTACTAGCCCTTTAGACAATATTCAGACCCTCTAGAATTATTTCTATATGGCTAATTCCTACATACTGAATATACGTGATGTGTTTTCATCCACAGTTATTTCCTACTCCTCTTTCCCAAGCCAAAAAAAAAAAAAATTATCTTTTTACTCTCTTTTCTACTCAGTTACTTTTTGTACTGCGATAGAAACTTGAAAACTATTGGGGTTTTGTCCCCTGAGTGCCCACCGTACAGTTCAAGAGAGCACAGTGCTTCAGTTAGAATCCAGAGCTCCTGATTTGGAGGTAGAGAGTGATCATAGCAGCTACAAGTTTGGGATCGCTACAGGAGCAGCCAGACCAGGGATGGGGATGTCTGGGAGGGAGGTGTGAGAATACAAAAGAAGGAAAAGGAGGAATAGCTTTCCCGTTTTCTCAGTTTCATCAACTAATTTGTACACCTGTCCAACATTAGTGTCAATTGCTGTTGAGAAATTTTTAGTTGGGCTGAGCTGGTTCTCTTGTGAAATTGTGCTGGTTATCTTTAAGCTTATCAGTTGTTTGTCCAATTAAATAAAAACTTTCACCAGTATTTAGTCCACGTTGTTCAGATGATGTATTTGGATTATTGTCATTGTTCATCTACAAACTCAAAACATAATCATTTTAAAGTACCTTGGGAGTGTATAGAGTGTAACTATTCTATAATAGCTTTATGATCCTAATGATGTTTTTAAAAAATAATAAAGTTGGATCTTCCATGTTACAATCACAAAATTAAAATCAGTATTTAAAAGTGGAAAAGTATTAAAATATTATGGACAAATGTGTTTGCTTGATTGTTTTCCTTAACCCTGAGGTACTGCCCTACACAATTCTCTGAGTAGTTAAGAGCTTATAATCTTCTAGTTCAATATTATTCAAACTATAGGTTGTAACCCAGTTACGGATCAAGAAAACTATTGAGTTGTGACCTAATTTTTTTAAAAAAATAGAACAGAATGGAATAATCAAATACATAGTATATAATAAATATTCTGTGAATTTTTTCATATGTATATGTGTATATATTGTGGGTTACAATTTAAAATGAATTTCTTACTATGTATCGTGGTCCAAAAGTTAGACCATATACAGTTGGATATTTCTAACATGAAAACAGTGCCAGTCAATCATCCACATTTATAATTTAACTATATGCACTTAGCCATAAATAAATCATCTCTCATTGATTTAAATAATATTGCCAGCTCCACTTGTTACACTCAGAGAATGTATTCCCTAGAACAACCAGGAAATGGGAAGTGTGGATTTGCAGTTAACTCCGGCAGTGGGTTCCCTCATCGTTACATTGAAAGGCATTGAGCATATTTCTCTCCTCTAATCCAAGGTACATACCATCCAAACAATATGACCTCAAGCCAACTACTTAAATC